>NC_088327.1:29892500-29930000 GCF_036884655.1 Musa acuminata AAA Group
TTATATATGCAAGTTTTACAGTATACAAGATAGCACTTTTGGTAATGTTCAAGATAGCAAGTTCTACATCATGCAAGCTAGCAATTTAGAGATGTTCAAGAAAGCAACTCTTGCTTCTTGAAATATGCAAGTTTGCAAGTTAGCAAATTTTTGCTTCCTTTGCAATGTTTGAGCTCGCAATTTTGTTTTCATTGCAAAGTATAAATTTAGCATGTTTAGCATCTTGAGATAGGCAAGATAGAACATTTTTGCATTTTCTTGAGATTTCAAGCTAGTAATTATCGGTGATGTTCAAGATACCAATTTCTTCTCTTTTGAGAAGTGGAATTTTTGCTTTCGTCTTGAATTGTGCAAGCTAGCTAGTTTGCCTCTTTTCATGATGTCCACGCTAGAAATTCTTGCTCTCCCTTTGTCATTGTCAAAAAGAAGAGAAGACTCTTATATCAATTTTCAGATTATGACAAAGGTGAGTATCAATCTTATCTGTGCATCATTATATTTTCAAATTAAAACGTGCACATTTCAAAACCATACATTTCATTTTTCATGCATGATACAAATAAATCAATCATCATTATGAGCATATCATCCATGATATTAAAAATAAATCAATCATCACTGCAACTCATCATGCATATTATTAAAATGTAAAATCATCAAACATGAAACAAATATTTATTTTCATTTTTGCAAGGATCAAAACTATTTTTGCAAGGATCAAGATATGTATGTGAATCAAATCCTTGCAAATGTTAAAAAAGATCTTCCTTTTTCAAGAAGGAATTCATAAGAAGGAATCATTTCGTCAAATCCATTTTTCGAAAAAAAAATATTTTTCACATGATAAGTCTATGAGAGATGCATTTGTTAATTGATTACATATGTCAAAAATCAATGATATGAAACAAACTCGATATGACATATGCTTATGAAAGCTACATTAAGTCCATAAGAGAAATACTAAATCAAGTTAGGATCAAGAAAATCCGAAAATAAAATTTAACACTTTCATGTATTCAGACATGGTTTTGCTATAGATTTTCAAACACAATCATGAAGATAAAACATGCTCATCATCATGGAAATTTTTGTATCCAAAACACATAATTTCCAACATGTTATTAAGGCATGTAATAGTATAAAATTCTCATTATAGCAATTATATCCTACCATGCATGATCAAAATTTCTCCCCATTTTATCATTTTAAACAAGAAAGAAGAGGAGAAAAGCAAAATAGTGTAAAATATTTTAATCATTTCAAGGCTTACAAGCCATAAATGCAATCACATCATGTCATGAAGGATAAAATCTTAAGCATCATGTAAATACCAAAAGACATGATTTAGTTAAATAATTTCTTTAATAAAATGCAAGAAGTTATGGTGAACGATCTTGACTTACATAAAGTTTCAAAACATAATTATCAAGATCATAATTAGTTTTATAGATCTCCTCTTTAGGAAATGGTAAAAGAAGACGTAGGAGATATAAGATTTTGATTCACAAAGTAGATCTCAAATAAATCCAATAAACCAAGATCATGATTTGGATAAAAATTCATTCAAATTCAAATCATCAATTCAAAATTATTTTCAAGAAATTCATAAAAAGATGATCAAATAGATTCATCAAAATCAATAAGATAGAGAAAAAGAATTTTCAAGAAACATGTTTTTCCCCTTTTAGCCATTTCCATTTATGTGATTTATTTCATAGAAGCATGCCTTTTTTATTTATAAAAACATGCATTAACATTTAGGATCGAAAAATGAATTTCATCATAAAAACCATCAAGATCAATAAACCACAAAAATCATCATGTATAACTTTAAAATCTCATGCACAAAATCGTCAAATCATGATATCAAAATTTCAATATTTTCATTACAACTTTATGCATTACTTCAAATCAAACATGATTTCATTAAAAATTGAGAAATAACAATGGAAATCAACATGATAAACATTATTACTTCTTAACCATGATTTCATATTTTCAATCAAAATCATTTTGTTTGTTTATCATAAAATATGCAATATTATCATTTTCAAAATTACTAGCATGATCATAATTTTTATATTTTTATTTTTAAATATGTAATTTTTAAGAAAATTAATTCTAAATTAAAAAAAAAATACATCATGAAAGCATCAAGTACTTTCAAAATAATTCAAGAGAGTTGAGTTGCTTACTTTGTATTCAAAGCCTGTCAAAGCCCAATTCGTCGTTTCACCTTTGGAAGTTCTTGATTCATCCTTGGTTGCCTTCCTTTTCTTTGGCCTATTTCTCCATTCAAGTTTATTATTTATTTTAGATTTTTGTTTAATAAACTTATTAAGATTTAGTGTTTGAAATTCAAGTTCATCATTGTCCTCATCACTTGAGTCATCGCTCAAGTGGTATTCATTTGTCCGGAGTTCCAAATCCTTCATATTCTTTGGAAGGTGGTTCAAGTGCTCATCGGGTTCAAAATGTTCCAAAAGTGTCATTTCATAGGTCATTAATGACCCGATTAATTTTTTTAATGCAAAATTATTTAAATTTTTATCTCTTGTATTGCGGTTATTTTAGGATCCCACATTTTTGGAAGGGATCTTAAGATCTTGCTTATGAGATCAAAATTCGAAAAAGATTTACCAAGAACTCTTAGATTATTGACGACATTCATGAAACGGGTGTACATGTTGCCTATAGTCTCGCTTGGTTGCATTCGAAAAAGCTCAAAATCATGTAATAAAATATTAACTTTCGAGTCTTTGACTCTACTAGTTCCCTCATGCATGATTTCAAATGTTTGCCAAATATCAAAAGTCGTTTCGCACGTAGAAATCTGATTGAACTCATTTTTGTCTAAAGCGTAAAATAAGGCATTCATAGCCTTTGCGTTTAAAGAAAAATACTTCTTCTCCAAATCCGATCATTTGTTCATCGGTTTAGAGGGAAGTTGAAAACTGTTTTCAACAATATTCCATAAATCCAAATTCATAGAAATCAAGAAAACTCTCATTCGAGTTTTCCAATAAGTGTAGTCCAATCCATTAAACAACGATGGACGAACAACCGATAAGCCCTCTTGAAAGCCAAAAAGAGCCATTTCTCTCGGGTGTAAATCCGAAATGAGAAATACCGGGCCCTGATACCAATTGTTAGGATCAAGAGCACTAAGAGAGGGGGGTGAATTAGTACAGTGGAAAACTTTCAATGATTTAAAACTGCTTTCATACGATGAAATCATTTCCGACGTAAAACCGTTTTCGGAAACTTAACTTGAAAGCGAGTTCATAAATGAGTGCAGCAAAAGTAATGAGGAAGTAAAGCACACATGAAGGTTTGCAGTACGGTAAGCAGCAGGAAAAATGTAAACCAGAGAAGATGAGAGTTTATAGTGGTTCGGTCAATCGTGACCTACATCCACTCCTCCGATTCCTCTTCCGTCAAGGCCACCGGCATCCACTAACAATCTTCCTATACTAGGCGAAGATCAACTTCCTTCTTACACCCCTCTTCTCCTTTTACTGGGTTTAGGAGACAACCCTTACAAGCACTCACTCTCCTCTCTTAAATAGAATTCTAACACTTAAGCTAGAGGAGGAAAATTCTAGAGATTACAGTAGTGTTTTCTCACTTTTAATCTCTCTGTGCTTGTGTATTTTACCCAGGGATGGGAGGGGTATTTATAGGCTCTAAACTGGTTTGAATTTGGAGCTCAAAAATGTCATCTCCCGGATTTTCGGGGTCCTAGTGGTACCACCTCCTGACTAGGGTGGTACAACCGCCTAGCAGCTCGAAAATTGAGCCTCTGGGCGGTGCCACCGCCTGATAGGGGCGGTTGCACCGCCTGGCAGAGCTCGGAGCTCAGGCGGTTCCATCGCATGTCAAGGGCGGTTGCACCGCCCAGCCTCGCTCGGAGATTAAGCCCAGGTAGTGCCACCGCCTGACTAGGGCGGTTGCACCGCCTAGTCTCACTCGGAGACTGAGCCCAAGCGGTGCCACCGCTTGACTTGGGCAGTTGCACCGCCCAGCTTTCCTGGGAGACCATCTCCTGGGTGGTGCCACTGCCGACCCTAGCGGTGCCACCGCCTGGCAAGAATTCTGGTCCGAATGGGTTGATCCATTCGGCCCAATTTGGGTCTCTCAATGGCCCAATTGCCCCCATATTAAGTTAATGGGATCACCTCCCATTCCTAACTTAATCTACATGCTAACTACGATATTTCTTAAGACATTTACTACAACTTGCTCCGGTGCGTCAATCGCTTCTTCCGTTAAGCTTTCGGTGAACCTTCGGCGATGCTCCGGCGGACTTCCAGCAAACTCCTAGACTTTGCGATGATCCACTCGGTGAGTTCCGACGAGCTTCTTTGGCAAGCTCCTGGACTTCTAATATTTGTTCCCGCAGAACTTCCGACGACCGTCCGGACTTCCGTCGAACTCTCGAACTCCCAACGTGATCATAGTCTTGACTCCGGCACAACTCCTGCTGCATGTCTTACTTCCATCGTAGTTAATCCTGCACATGTAAAACAAAACTTTGATTGAGACAATTAATCCTAAGTAATTAACCAAGTTGTCCGGCATGTCATTGGTCCCTCGACACTTCGTCCGATTATTCGGCGCATCGTCTTCTCCTGTGGCCTATTGCCCAATCGGCCAGTTGACTCCGCAACTCCGATATCCTTGGCACAATACCTGCTCTTCTTGGCCCAATGCCTGAGTCCACGACCCGGAGCCTTTTGTCGCTACGTCGACCGATCCACCGGCCCGACGTCCAATCTTCTTACATGTTCCTCCAGCACAACATTTTTCCTGCTTTAATTGTCTCATCCTGATCGTAGCATCCTTCGCCACTCAAAATGTAGATTAAATCATAAACATACATCAAGTGGTTTCTGTTAGGATCAAGAGCACTAGGGGGGGGGTGTGTGAATTAGTGCAGCGGAAATCTTTCGATGATAAAAACGTTCGAACAATAAAAACGATTTCGGTGTGAAAGCCGATTCTAAGATTACTTTAACTTAAGATCAAGCGAGATGACATTAAAGTCAATCTATGAAGGCAGTTTGCAGTTATGATGAAAACCAGAATATGAGCGCAAACTGAAATATGACATTTGTACGAAGAAGCTGATTTACGTCTAAATGCTGATTCGTAAATGACTTGATTAGGCGAGATGCAGCTTAAGCAAGGATATTAAGGTAGTTTGCAGCTAAGATAAAAATCAAAATGTAAACGCAAACTGAAATATGATGATCGTATGAAAAAACATATTTACGTCTAAACGTTGATTCCGAAAGTGCAAAGCTGAAACCCGATCGTATATGCGCAGAAAGCAGTAAGCTTTAGAGGAGGTTTGCAATAAAGATAAAATGCTCAAAGTAAATACAAACCGAGATTTAGAGTGGTTCGGTCAATCTTGACCTACTCCACTTTTGGCTTCCTCCACCGACGAGGTCACCGACGTCAACTAGAGGCCTTCCTTCAATAGGCGAAGGCCAACCACCCTTTTACAGTTTCACTCCTTTTGACGGGCTTAGGAGACAACCCTTACAGAATTTTCTCTCCTCTCTTTACAGCTCAGAACTTGGAAGAAAAGAGGGATAAGGACTTTTGGCCTTTACAACAATTTTGAGCTCTAAAAATCACAGAACAAGATCAAGATTTCGGTGTGTATTCTGTTCCCTTTCAGTGCTGAATGGGTGGGGTATTTATAGGCCCCAACCCATTTCAAATTTAGAGCTCAAAATTGTCAATTCTCGGAATTCCGTGATCAGGCGGTTGCACCTCCTGACTGGAGTGGTTGCACCGCCTGGCAGAGCTCGAAGACTGAGCCTTTGGGCGGTGCCGCCTCCTGTCAGGGGCGGTTGCACCTCCTGCCAGAGCTCGAAGACCGAGCTCAGGCGGTGCAACCTCCTGACTGAGGCAGTTGCATCGCTCAGCCAGTGCTCGGAGACCGAGCCCAAGCGGTGCCACCTCCTATCAGGGGAGGTTGCACCGCCCAGTCTCGCTCGGAGACTGAGCCCAAGCGGTGCCACCGCCTAGCTGGAGCGGTTGCACCTCCCAATCTCGCTCGGAGACTGAGCCCAGGCGGTGCAACGTCCTGCCTTGGGCGGTTCAACCGCTTGGCAAAAATCAGGGTCCGAATGGGTTGATCCATTCGGCCCAATTTGGGTTTTTCAGGGGCCCAATTGCCCCATGATTAAGTTAATGGGATCACCTCCCATTTCCAACTTAATCATTATGCTAACTACGATATTCCCTAAGACATTTACTGCAACTTGCTCTGGTGCATCAATCGCTTCTTTCGGCGAGCTTCCGGCGAACTTCCGTCGATCATCCGATGAACCCTCGGTGATGCTCTTGGGGACTTCCGACAAACTCCTGGACTTGCGACGATCCACTTGGCGAGTTCCGACGAGCTTCTTTGGCAAGCTCATGGACTTCTCGGATTTGTTCCTGCAGAACCTCCGACGACTGTCCGAACTTCCGTCGAACTCTCGAACTCCCAACGTGATCATTGTCTTGACTCCGGCGCAACTCCTGCTGCATGTCTTACTTTTATCGTAGTTAATCCTGCACACTTATCTCAACATATGAATTAGATAACAAATGACAATTGACTTCATCATCAAAATCCGAGATTCAACAATCTCCCCCTTTTTGATGATGACAATCAATTGATAATGGAGTTAACCTTAACTCCCCCTATCTATATGCCATACCTGAGATAAGTCATTTTAGAATTCAACACCTTTGAATTCAAGAGACATATAGATAAGTTAAAATTATTTAAACTTATCAATACTCCCATCATGATTCCCATCATGATGTATCTCTCTGAAGATGATGTCAAGGCTTGACATTCATTTTCAAATTTTACATTACATGTTTGAATGATGGTAATAGTAGCAATTCATCATATTGTAAGATATCAACATGTAAAACTACGAAGTAAGATTTTGATATCATTACATGATGCACATATTTCAAATGATGTTTTAGCAATTATGCATTTCATCACATGGTAAGATATCAATACGTAAAATTACGATGCAAGTTTTTTTGTTTGATATCTTGACATGATGCAAACAAGGCATAATACAAATTATAGCAATCATGGCATCTCTTGGTGATGCAAGCATGGCATTAATACTCATATATTTCTCCCCCTTTATCATCAATAAAAAGCATGGTAATTATGATACCAGGAGAACAATATAAGCAAAATTTAAGCATTAGTGTGATAATTGTTCATGCCTTTACTCGGTTCATGTTATTTTCCAATAGTAAGTGATAGGAAATCAAGCATGATATGTAGATCACTTTGAATACTTCTTCCTTTTTATTTGTTATAATCTTTTTGCATGAAGGAGGAAGGCCATTTGTGATACCAGCTATTTGTGAGTTTACACTGAGTGAACTTAAAACCGATGAGAGATTAAATCATGGTTCAGGTATCAAGATATGTATGTGAAGCAAATCTTTGCAAGTAAAAACACTATCCTTCATATTTCAAGATTGAATTCATAAGCAGGAATCATTTCATCAAATCCATTTCAGAAAAATATTTTTCACATATAAGTGTATGAGAAAATTTGATTTTTAGGATACCAATTGTTAAGCGAATCCACACATGAAATGAACACTTTCATGCCTTCGGACAAGACTATGCTACAGATTTTCAAATACAATCATGAAGACAAAACATGCTTATTGTTAAGGAAATTTTTGTATTCAGCACATAATTTCCAACATGTTATTTTGGCATGTAATGGCAATCAAGTGATTTGATCATTCAATAAAGTTCGAAGGATAATTGTAACTAGTTTATGTACTCGGACACATCAACATTCCTAATTCTCTTCTTATGAAATCAAATTGTTCTTCACTTAGAGGTTTAGTAAAAATATCAGCTAGTTGATGTTTAGTATCAATGAATTCTATGATTACATCATGATTAGTAACATGATCTCATATAAAGTGATGTCTAATATCAATATGTTTTGTTCTTGAGTGTTGTATAGGATTTTTCGTTAAGCATATTGCACTTGTGTTATCACATTTAATAGGAATATTTTTAAGATGAATTTTATAATCTTCTAAGGTGTTTTTCATCCATACAACTTGTGCACAGCATGCACTTGCTGCAATATATTCAGCTTCGGTTGTTGAAAGTGCAACCGAGTTTTGTTTCTTAGATGACCAGGAAACAAGGGCATGTCCTAAAAATTGACATGTTCCTGATGTGCTTTTTCTATCTAGTCTACAGCCAGCAAAGTCCGCATCAGCATAAGCAATTAACTCAAGATTCTCTGATTTTGGGTACCATAATCCTAGATTTGTAGTACCATTAAGATATCTAAGTATTCTTTTAACTACTTTGAGATGAGATATCTTAGGGTTTGATTGAAATCTAGCACAAAGTCCTACACTGAACATGATATCTGGTCTAGTTGCAGTGAGGTAAAGTAAACTTCCTATCATACCCCTATAAGTTTTTTGATCGAAGCTTTCTCCACTTTCATCAATCTCTAACTTAGTGGAGGTGCTCATAGGAGTGTTAATAGCTTTTGAGTTATTCATATTAAACTTTTTCAACAAATTCATAGCATATTTAGTTTGACTAATAAAGATGTCATTGCTTAGTTGTTTGATTTGTAAGCCTAAGAAGAATGTTAATTCTCCCATTAAACTCATTTCGAATTCAAGACTCATAGTTTTAGCAAAAGATTCACAAAGAGATTCATTCGTATAACCAAAGATAATATCATCAACATAAATCTGAATAATGAGAAAATTATTTTCAAAATTCTTGATAAACAATGAAGTATCAACCTTGCCTTTTGTGAAATTATTTTCAATAAGAAAAGAACTAAGTCTCTCATACCAAGCCCTCGGAGCTTGTTTTAAACCATAGAGAGCTTTAGTTAATCTAAACACATGATTAGGGAGGCTATTATTTTCAAATCCAGGAGGTTGTTCAACATAGACTTCTTCGGAAATAAAGCCATTTAGAAAAGCGCTTTTAACATCCATTTGAAACAACTTAAAATTATTACTACTAGCGTAGGCAAGGAGCATCGTTATGGCTTCTAATCGAGCCACAGGAGCGAAGGTTTCTTCGTAATCGATACCTTCTTCTTAGTTGAAACCTTTAGCCACTAATCTAGCCTTGTTTCTAACCACGATACCATATTCATCTTGCTTGTTTCTAAAAACCCATTTAGTACCAATAACTAAATGGTCATTTGGCCTAGGAACAAGCTTCCACACCTCATTTCTCTCAAATTGATTTAATTCATCTTGCATTGCGATAAGCCATGAATCATCTTTGATGGCTTCGTCAACACATTTGGGTTCAATTTGGGAGAGAAAAGCGACGTTGGAACAAAAATTTTTAAGAGAAGAACATGTTTGAACCCCCTTTGATGTGTCTCCTAAGATTAGCTCCTTAGGATGAGCATCTACATACTTCCAATCCTTGGGTAAGGATGTTTCGAAAGTGGATGCATCCAAGTTGCTAGTTGGAGATGGGGTTTCATTTAAATTTAAGGAATCAAAATTAACATCATCATCAAAATCGTTTTTCTTAATTTCGGAAATCTCATTGAAGATAACATGAATGGATTCTTCAATAATTAAAGTTCTTTTTATTGAAGATACGAAAAGCTTTAGAAACCGAAGAATAACCAAGAAAGATTCCTTCATCGGATTTAGCATCAAATTTTCCTAAGTTATCCTTTTTATTCAAGATAAAACATTTACGCCCAAAGACTTTAAAATATGAAACATTGGGTTTTTTGTTGTTCCATAACACATAGGGAGTTTTGGTGAGGAAGGGTCTTACTAGAATTCTATTCAAAATATAGCATATTGTGTTTATGGCTTCGGCCCAAAAATATTTGGGTAGGCTATGTTCATTCAACATGGTTCTTGCCATTTCTTGTAGATTTCGATTTTTTCTTTCTACTACTCCATTTTGTTGAGGATTTCTAGGAGTAGAGAAATTATAGTTGTATCCATTGAGTTCACAAAATTCTTGGAAATCATGGATTTGAAATTCACCACCATGATCACTTCTAATTGACGAAATCATAGAACCCTTCTCATTTTGAACAAGTTTACAAAACTTGGTAAAATATCTAAAGCATTCATTTTTCTGTCTTAAAAAGTAAGTCCATATGTATCTGCTATAGTCATCCACAATGACGAAGGCGTATTTGCTACCTCCTAGACTTGATGTAGAGATTGGTCCGAACAAGTCCATATGGATCAATTATAAGGGCCTAGAGGTGCTTATTTGATTCTTAGATTTGAAACTACCCTTAATTTGTTTACCTAATTGGCAAGCATCATATACATTATCTTTGATGAACTTGATATGAGGAATTCCTCTTACAAGTTCTTTAGATGATATTTGAGTGATTAGTTTCATGCTAGCATGACCTAATCTTCTATGCCATAGCCAAGCATCCTCATTCAAAACCGAAAAACACATTTCATTAAACAAATCATTGATGTCAATAGTGTATATGTTATTTTGTTTTAATGCAATCATAGACATGTTTTTGTGTGGTTTTTCAATGATGCAAGCATTAGACTCAAATCTGACAATATATCCTTTATCACATAAATGACTGATGCTCAAGAGGTTATGTTTTAAACCATCAACTAACAAAACATCTTCGATAAAGAAGTTGGATTTGTTACCTATGGTTCCTTGCCAATGATTTTACCCTTGTTGTTGTCTCCGAAGGTGACATAGACTTCGTCTATGCTAGTGAGCTTAGAGAATTGAGAAGGATCTCCGGTCATATGCCTTGAGCATCCACTATCAAGATACCATCTCTTGCTCCTAGCTTGCGATGGTGTGGGTTTCTACAAGAAAGGATGATTTTTAGGTACCCATTTGCTTTTGGGTGTCGAAAAAATAGATCTACATTGTTTATCATGTTGCATAGAATTTATCATGGTTCCTTTAGGAACCCAAATTAATTTGTTTGGACAAATTTTCTTGAATGGACAATAATACGTTTTGTGTTCAAGTTTGCAACAAAAGTTGCATTTGTTTTGGTGTCGAACATGTAAGATGGGGCCTTTTATGAAGGTGCTTGGATTTTGGTGAGGACTTCTCACAAATCCGATTCCACTTCTTTTGGGAACGTGACCCTTGTTTGCAAGGATCATGTTCAATGACTTGCTACCAACCTAGATCATGGCATTTTATGCATGAACTTAAACTATCATGATATTCAGTTTTTAACTTATCAAAATTACAAGTAAGACTATCATGCTCCTTTTTTAGCAATTTATATTTTCTACTAATAATCTTGCATTCATCAAATAAGTCATGGAAGGCATTTAATAATTCATCAAATGATAAATCTGCATCTATTAAATTCGTTACCTCCTCTTCGATGGCCATTAAGGCGTAATAAGCAACTTGCTCGGTGTTGGACTCCTCTTCTTTGGATGCGCTCAAGTCATCCCATGTTGCTTTGAGCGCCTTCTTCTTTGATGTTCTCTTCTTGACTTGGGGACAATCACTCTTGTAGTGTCCCGGCTTCTTGCACTCATAGCGAATAACTTGGTCCTTCTTGGGTTCAAATTTATTTTTTATTTCATTCTTAAACTTGTTTCTTTTAATGAATTTTTTAAATTTTCTTGTTAGAAGTGCCAAGTTATCGTCACAGTCCTCATCACTTGAGTTTTCTCTCAAGTGGTCTTCTGAAATTTTCAGTGCCATATCCTTCTTGTTCTTTGGAAGGATGTATTCTTGCTCTTCATGAGCTTTGCAAGTCATCTCGTAGGTCATTAATGACCCAATTAGTTCTTCAAGAGGGAAGTTGTTTCGATCTGTCGCCTCTTGAATAGCAGTGACTTTAGGATCCCAACTCTTAGGAAGGGATCTTAGAATCTTATTTACGAGCTCAAAATCCGAAAAACTTTTTCCGAGTCCTTTTAGACCGTTGACGACATCCGTGAAACGGGTAAACATGTCGCCAATAGTCTCACTCGGTTTCATCCGAAAAAGTTCGAAAGAGTGTAACAAAAGGTTGATTTTTGACTCTTTCACTCTACTTGTGCCTTCGTGAGTCACTTCGAGTGTGTGCCAAATATCAAATGTGGTTTCACAAACCGAAATACGGTTGAACTCGTTTTTATCAAGTGCACAAAATAAGGCATTTATAGCCTTTGCATTAAGAGTGAAAGCCTTCTTCTCCAATACATTCAAATCGATCATTGGAAGATAAGACTTCGAAAATCCATTTTCGATAAGATTCCAAAGTTCAAAATCCATAGAAATAAGAAAGATCCTCATTCGGGTCTTCCAATAGGTGTAGTCCGTCCCATTGAACATGGGTGGACGTGTAATAGAGTGGCCCTCTTGGTTTCTGGCGTATGCCATCTCTCTTGGGTTTTAATCCGTTTGAGAGTTAACCCCGCTCTGATACCAATTGTTAGGATCAAGAGCACTAAGAGGGTGGGGGGGGTGAATTAGTGCAGCGGAAATCTTTCGACGATAAAAACATTCGAACGATAAAAACGATTTCGGTGTGAAAGCCGATTCTAAGATTACTTTAACTTAAGATCAAGCGAGATGACGTTAAAGTCAATCTATGAAGGCAGTTTGCAGTTATGATGAAAACCAGAATATGAGCGCAAACTGAAATATGACGTCCGTAAGAAGAAGCTGATTTACGTCTAAATGCTGATTCATAAATAACTTAATTAGGCGAGATGCAGCTTAAGCAAGGATATTAAGGCAGTTTGCAGCTAAGATAGAAATCAAAACGTAAACACAAACTGAAATATGATGATCGTATGAAAAAACAGATTTACGTCTAAATGTTGATTCGGAAAGTGCAAAGCTGAAACCCGATCGTATATGCACAGAAAGCAGTAAGCTTTAGAGGAGGTTTGCAGCAAAGATAAAATGCTCAAAGTAAATGCAAACCGAGATTTAGAGTGGTTCGGTCAATCTTGACCTACTCCACTTTTGGCTTCCTCCACCGACGAGGTCACCGACGTCAACTGGAGGCCTTCCTTCAATAGGCGAAGGCCAACCACCCTTTTATAGTTTCACTCCTTTTGACGGGTTTAGGAGACAACCCTTACAGAATTTTCTCTCCTCTCTTTACAGTTCAGAACTTGGAAGAAAAGAGGGAGAAGGACTTTTGGCCTTTACAACATTTTTGAGCTCTAAAAATCACAGAACAAGATCGAGATTTCGGTGTGTATTCTGTGCCCTTTCAATGCTGAATGGGTGGGGTATTTATAGGCCCCAACCCAGTTCAAATTTGGAGCTCAAAACTGTCAATTCCCGGAATTCCGGGATCAGGCGGTTGCACCTCCTGACTGGAGCGGTTGCACCGCTTGGCAGAGCTCGAAGACTGGGCCTCTGGGCGGTGCCACCTCCTGTCAGGGGCGGTTGCACCTCCTGCCAGAGCTCGAAGACCGAGCTCAGGCGGTGCAACCTCCTGACTGAGGCGGTTGCACCGCTCAGCCAGTGCTCGGAGACCGAGCCCAGGCGGTGCCACCTCCTGTCAAGGGAGGTTGCACCGCCTAGTCTCGCTCGGAGACTACTCCCAGGCGGTGCCACCGCCTGGCTGGAGTGGTTGCACCTCCCAGTCTCGCTCGGAGACTGAGCCCAAGCAGTGCAACCTCCTGCCTTGGGCGGTTCAACCGCCTGGCAGAAATCAGGGTCCGAATGGGTTGATCCATTCGGCCCAATTTGGGTTTTTCAGGGTCCCAATTGCCCCATGATTAAGTTAATGGGATCATCTCCCATTTCCAACTTAATCATTGTGCTAACTACGATATTCCCTAAAACATTTACTACAACTTGCTCCGGTGCGTCAATCGCTTCTTCCAGCGAGCTTCCGGCGAACTTCCGTCGATCATCCGATGAACCCTCGGTGATGCTCCTGCGGACTTCTGGCAAACTCCTGGACTTGCGACGATCCACTTGGCGAGTTCCGACGAGCTTCTTTGGTAAGCTCATGGACTTCTCGGATTTGTTCCTGTAGAACCTCCGACGACTGTCCGAACTTCCGTCGAACTCTCGAACTCCCAACGTGATCATTGTCTTGACTCCGGCGCAACTCCTACTGCATGTCTTACTTTTATCATAGTTAATCCTGCACACTTATCTCAACATATGAATTAGATAACAAATGACAATTGACTTCATCATCAAAATCCGAGATTCAACAGTTTTATCATCAAAATATGAGATTCAACAGAGTGATCCAATAATGAATCTTAATTAAGAAAAAGGTTGAAACCGGTCTCATGATGTATGGCCGGCCCTAAAAATATATATAATCTTTCATGATAAAGTACAAGAATAAGTAATAAATAAAAAGTATAGAGACTTATCCATCGAAAATAAAATTTTATTTATCTTTTATATCATCTCTTAACTCCTATTCTCTAACACTATATCTCAGCTTCTTTTATCCATCAAAGTCGTATCCCAGCTAAGTCAAAATAGCTAATAGTATATAACTTCAAGTATCTTGCTTTACAAATAAACATCTATTACACTTGAAATGTTCGGATGAAGGTCTTGTTTAAATCATAAGATATATGGAAGGCGGTAGAGAGAGGCTACGAGAAGGTTCAAGATAATATTATTCTCAGGATAAGCTAAATAAATTTTTGGAAGAGCATGAGAAACAAAGACAAGAAGATGCAATTCCTCATCTACCCAGTGTTAGAGAAGACAATTTTGAGAAAATTGTGACCACCAATACCTCTAAAAATGCTTGAGAGATTCTTCAAAAGTTTGAGAAAAAATCGACTTCAACCATTTAGAGCTTGATAGATCATCAAAACCATCGATTGGTGAGTCAGCACGGTTAGTTCACTACCAAAGGTGTAGGTTCATTCTTATGTTCTACTCCGTGCTGATGTGGGAGTGTTGACTTTGCAAACCGACGTAGGAGATCTGCAAGGGAGGCAGTTTGTTGCGGTTGATCTGGCCTTGGAGTGGTGAGACTAGTAGAGGAACCGAGATCTGCTCGGCTATAAGGTCCTCTCTTCGGACAAATGGGTTGTCCTCTGGTTGAAGGGTTGTCTCATGGTTATTAGGCTGCATCCTGGTAGTGGAGTCATCTCTTAACTACTAGTGATCTTGCACAATAGGTCTACGCTAGGCTTCACAACTCGACCCCTTCGATGCTTAAGTAAACGAAAGGTGGAGAGGGAGGAAGATAGCAGTATCAAGTGTGTAAATGAGAGAGTAGAGAGGCTATTGCCTACTTGCACCCCCCCACCCTTTTTTGGCGTCTACTCGGTGGTAGTTTTTATACCTCTTCGATGATCGATTATTTGTCCATCAATATTTCAGGCAAGCGGTTCATCTGTTCTGGGTGACTGTTTTGATCTCGTGTTATGTGGGGTTGTATCCAAGCTGGCATGTGTTGCTTCATGCGATTCTGAACCATGTGGATTTGTTGTGCACCACTTCAGAGCCGGGCTATGTCACTTCTGAGTTGGGCTACGACGCTTTAGGATGTAGTCGTTCCTAAATCGATCTGTGTCGTTTCGCACTGCTTTGATATATGTGCGTTACTTTGGCTAGAGTGGCACCACGTGTGATCTAAGATGGTTGTCGGTTCGGTGGTACCAAAATATCCTTTATCATTTTCTCCCCCCTATAGAGGTGTGTACCACGTGTCTCTCATAAGGGGATTCAAGATGCATCTTTTGTGCATCTCTTTTAGTGGCTTCCTTGCTTATTGTTGAAAAAACATGTTAGCTTGGTTGAGGTGCATACGTCGGTTCTTCGTGCTGAGTGCATCGCTAGGGAGTGTGTAGGCTCAGCCTAGGTGCAAGCCTCTAGTTTTCATGCCAAGGTGCATGGCTCGGAAGCATGTACGCTTGGCCTAGGTGAAACCCTTAGGGCTACTCACCGAGGTGCATGGCTAAGGAGCGCATAGGCTCAGCCTAGGTATAACCCTCAGGTTTTTATACTGAGGTGCACGGCTAGGGAATATATAAGCTCGGCCGAGGTGCAGCTCTCAGGGCTTTATGCCAAGGTGCATAGCTCGAGAGTGAGTCCTTTTAACTCTTACTTATCCAAGGTGCAGACCTCGGGTCTTCAAGCCGAGTGCATGGCTTGGGAGTGTGTACGCTTGGCCTAAGTGCAACCCTTGGGCTCCACGCCGTGTGTATGAATAGAGAGCTCGTAGGCTCGATCTATGTGCAACCCTTGGTGCTTCTCATCAAGGTGCATGACTAGGGAGTGCATAGGCTCGACCTAGGTGCAGCCCTCGAGGTTCTATGTTGAGGTGCTTGGCTCAAGAGCAAGTCCTTTTTAACTCTTACTCATCTGAGGTGTAGGCCTTGGGTCTTTAAGCCGAGTACATGGCTATGGAGCATGTAGGCTCAACCTAGGTGCAACCAATGGGGCTTCTCGCTGAGGTGCATAGCTAGGAAGCGTATAGGCTCGGCCTAGGTGCATCCCTCGGGTCTTCATGCCAAGGTGCATGGCTTGAGAGCACATATGCTCGATCGATGTGCAGCCCTCAAGACTTCACGCCTAGGTGCATGGCTTGGGAGTGAGTCCTTTTTAACTCTTACTCATCCGAGGTGTAGGTCTCTAGTCTTTAAGCCAAGTGCACAACTAAGGATCACGTAGGCTCAGCCTATGTGCAACCCTTGAGGTATCTTGTCAAGATGCATGACTAGGGAATGGGTAGGCTTCGCCTAGGTGCAGCTCTCGAGACTTCACGCCAAGGTGCTTGGTTTGGGAGTGAGTCCTTTTTAACTTTACTCATCCGAGGTGCCACTCTTGGGTCTTCATGCCTAGGTGCATAGCTAGGGAGCGTGTAGGCTTGGTCTAGGTGCAACCCTCAAGGATTTTCACTAAAGTGCATGGCTAAGGAGTGTGTAGGCTCAGACTAAGTGTATCCCTCGAGTCTTCATGTCGAGGTGCATAGCTAGGGAGCGTGCAGGCTCGGCCTAGGTGCAGCCCTCGAGGAGCTGAGCTTAGCTGTATTGAGGCAAAGAACTGGACCCATCCAAGGTCGGACTCAATCGCGTTGAAGCGAGGGTCTAGACCCATCAGGAGGTTCGGCTCAACCGCATTAAGGTGGGAGACTAGATCTACCAAGGTGTTTGACTACATTGGAGTGGTGGATTGGACCGCCAAGGGTTTGACCCCATTAAAGTGATATATTTGACTCCCTAAGGAGTTTGACCATGTTAAAGCGGTAGATTGGACTTGCCAAGGGGTTTAACTACATTAAAGCAGTAGATTGGACCCACCATGATACCTAACCAATGGTGGTGGATGATGTTGTGATGGGTGGCATTTGTTGCTGCTAAGGTGCTTTGCCAAGGACGTGATGCATCATCTTACCCTTAAGATTTGTATTACCTGTGGTGCTTATTTATGGGGGGAGTTTTCTGTTGCCTTGAGGTTTGATGCGCTTAGGGGTCATGATCCTCTTCAGGTTCCGTTGTCGTATAGTTATTGGAGGGCCGGCTCCCATGGCGAGTCTGAATTTGGCTGCCATGGGCGAGGGAATGGATCCACCTTAGCGACTTCTACTATGGCATTTTGCCAATGGTGGATGCTGGGGTGCAGCATTGTCGAGGTTCGGGCCGCTGAGCTACTCCTAGAGCTACAAGCAAAGGAAGCCGAGCAAAAGCTTACGGAGGCCCAAAGGAAGTTATCAAAGATGAGGCACAGGCGTAGGGCTACTAAGGCCTAGCAAAGGAGGCTGAGTAGAGGCTCGAGGAGGCCCTGTGGATGTTGTCGAGGATGAGGCAAAGGTGAAAGGCTACTGAAGCCTAGTTCCTTGGGTTGTCCTTGGCATTGTCGAGGATGAGAAGGCATTGGGCTGCTGAAGCATGGTTTCTTGGGTTGTCCTTGCACTGCCTAGGACAATGCGAGGTCGGTGGACTATTGAGGCCTAGTTCTTGGGCTATCCGTAGCACTGCCAAGGATGAGGCAAAGGTGTTAGGCTATTGAGGCCTAGTTCCTTGAGCTATCCTTGGCATTACCGAGGACGAGGCGAAGGCATAGGGCTATTGAAACTTGGGTCCATGGATTGTCCCTAGTGCTACTGAGGATAAGGCAATGGTAGAGTTGAGCATTTATTGAGGGTTCCCAGGAGTCATCAGACTGGGCCTCAAACTTTGGCAAGGCTATGATGTGTCTTAGTGGTATGCTACACTCCGCCGTCGAAAGGTGCGACGTGGTGCCAATTGTCCCTCTTGGTTGAAGAGATTTTTGGAAGATGAGGTGTAAACTCCCCGATTGGACTTTGGGAAGAAGAAGTGTAGTTGGCGATCCGAGGGTGAGCTATTGCATTGGGATTACCTGCTAACTCAATTGAGGGAGAAGTGGGGTGAAAGTTTACATCATGCTGGTAAGAGTCTAGACTCACTGAGTGAAGCTCAAGAATACTTCTAATGGGACATGAAAGGGGTTTATCTCTAGTCCTTATGGGGGGGGGGGTGGGTGGAGAGAGCCTTGGATTGTTGAGTAGGTGCTAATAGGGCTCTGGTGCTTGGGCTAAGGTAGAGGCATCATTCTATTGAAATGGGGTACGTGCCTTCTCTTCTCGAGGAGGCTTGGGACTAGAGGTAACATCTCTTTGCTCAAATGTTTGTTGGAAGGAGTAATATAAGGATGTGCATGTGACATTCGACCCTCCTTCTAGTGCCAAAATGATAGATCAGAAGTACCATCGACTAGTGAGTTGACACAGTTGGTTCATTATCGAATATGCAGTTTCATCCTTGTGCTCTCCTCCATGCTAATATGGGAGTTGCAGACTGGCATAGGAGGACCAAGGAGGCAGTTCACCGGGGTTGATCTAGCCTTAGAGCGGTGAGACCAGGTAGAGGAACCGGGATCTGCTCGACTGCAAGGTCCTCTCTTTGGATGGATGGGTTGTTCTCCGGTCAAAGGGTTGCCTCGTGGCTATGAGGCTGCATCCTGGCAACAGAGTCATCTCCTGATTGCCGATGGTCTTGCACAATAGGTTTGCGCTAGGAGTTTCCTAGCTCGACCCCTTCGATGCTTAAGTCAGTAAAAGATGGAGAGGGAGGAAGACAACAGTATCAACTATGTAAATGAGAGAGTAAAGAGCATATTGCCTGCTTGGTCCCCCCTTTTTGGCATTTGCTCAGGGGTAGTTTTTATACCTCTCCAGGAATTGACCATCTGTAGGTTGTTAGCATCCATCAATATTCTAGGTGGGGGGTTCGTCTATTCTTGGGTGACTATTTTGATCCTGTGTTGTGCGGGGTTGTATCCTCATTTGCAAATATTGCTTCATGCAATTCTGAACAACATGGATTTGTTATGCGCCACTTTGGAGCTAGGATGTCGCTTCTAAGCCAAGCTGCACCGCTTCAAGATGCAAACATTCCTAAATTGATCTATGTTGTTTCGTATTGCTTTAAGATATGTGTAATACTTTAGTTGGAGTGGCGCCACGTGTGATCTAAGGTGACTAATAGTTGGGTGCTACCAGAATAGCCTCTATTAGAGTTGAAATTGAAACATTACAAATGAATAAGTCTAGACTATTTTGAATTATTTTATAAGAGTTCTTACTATTGCCAATCAACTAAAAAGAAATGATGAGAATATAAAAGATGTTAAGATGTGTGTGTGATCGAAAAAATACTTCGATCACTATATAGAAAGTTAAACTATGATAGAAATGAAATACGAAGAAGAAGATTGCATTGAGTTTGAAACAATACTCCCTATTTATACATGTTAGAAGGGAGAATTTTCCTCAACAGAGGAGGATTTTCCTCAACAGATTTACAATGTAGTTACAAAGATCTTGGCTGTTGTTGAGGCTGTTATCACGGGAGATCTTGACTGTTATCATGCCCTCGCAAGACGGTGCTTCTGTCAAGGATGCCGATCATGGACCGATGTGATGAAAACGATTTGCAGGTGAGAGGCTTTGTGAGGGAGTCTGCTATTTGATCAGTCATATATACGTGAGAAACACGTAGTTGATGTCTAACAACTTATTCTTATTGAATCTCGGATTTTGACGATGAAATCAATTGATGGGTTAATTGATCTAATCCATATTATTGAGTTAAGTGTGCAGGATTAACTACGATAACCAGAAAACACAAAGCAAGAATATCGGAGTCAAGATCGATGGACGTTTAAGAGTCCGAAGAATCGTCGGAGATGCTGCCGGAACCAACCGAGAAGAAATCGGGAACCTATCGGAATTTTCGGAAGTTCGCCGAAGAGATCGTCGGAGGTTCACGGAGATCACCGAGAAGGCTCGGCTACTCGTTAAAGTCATCACAAGATCGGGAGCTTGATGGGAGTCCGTCGGAAGAAGCTCGTCGGAAAGCTCGCCGAAACAAGACTCGACGTTCGCGGTTGAAAGCTTGCTTAGGATGTGTTTTTGTTATGTAGTTCACTTGTAATTAGGATTAGGATTATGAGATAATCCTATATCCTGGTTAGGGGCCAACTGGGCCCAAAGTCAGATATGGTTTGGGCTTAAATTAAGCCAAACCAGTGAAATCGGAGTGCCAGGCGGTGGCACCGCCCAGCACCCGAGAGCTGGGCGGTGACACCTCCTTGGCTGGGCGGTTGCACCGTCCAGCACCCGAGCGCTGGGCGGTGGCACCTCCAGCACCGGGAACCCTAAGAGAATTCAAATTTTGGAGCCCAAAATTTGAATCCTCTTGAGGCCTATAAATACCCCTCAAATCTCAACTGAGGTTACAACTTTTGAGAAGCATTTTGATTGAGAGAAAAGTCTTAGAAAGTCTTAGCAAGTCTTGTTTTCAATTTGCTAGAGAGTTCTCCTCCTTCTTTCTTATTGAAAATTTGTAAGAGGTTGAGCTGCTTGTAAAAGGTTGTAAGAGGGGTGTTTACCCTTCCATTTCAAGAGACTTGCTAGTGGAAGGTGGGAGCCTCATTGAAGAGGGGCCTCGCAAGTGGAGTAGGTCATTTGACCGAACCACTCTAAAAATCGGCGTAATCTCTGGTTTGCATTTTATTATTGTCATTTACATTACTGTAAATCTTCTTATTGCTTTAGTTCCTTATTACCCTTGCTGCGCAACTTTAAGAATACGCTTTCAAGTTAAATTTTTCAAGTTCCGTTCTTATCGTACGAAAGATTTTGATAAAATCGAAGTTTTAATCCGCTGCACTAATTCACCCCCCCCCCGCCTCTTAGTGCCGCTCCGATCCTAACAAGTGGTATCAGAGCGAGGTTATCTCTCATATTTAGTTTAATACCCAAGAGAGATGGCTTACTCCGGCATGCAAGAGGGCCACTCTATTGCACGACCACCTTTGTTTAATGGGTCGGATTACACATATTGGAAGACTCGCATGAGGATCTTCCTCATTTCTATGGACTTTGAGCTTTGGTCTATTGTTGAGAATGGATTTCGAAAATCTTCTCTTCCGATGAGCGAATGGAATGAATCTGAGAAGAAGGTTTTTGCTTTAAATGCAAAGGCTATGAATGCCTTGTTTTGTGCATTAGACAAAAACGAATTTAATCGTGTTTCAATGTGTGATTCGGCTTTTGATATTTGGAGAACTCTTGAGGTCACTCATGAAGGCACTAGCCGAGTGAAAGAGTCCAAAATCAACATCCTTGTGCACTCTTACGAACTTTTCCGAATGAAACCAAGTGAGTCCATCGGAGACATGTACACCCGGTTTACGGATGTCATCAATGGACTCAAAGCTCTTGGTAAAGATTTTACTAACTTTGAACTAGTAACTAAAATCTTAAGATCCCTCCCTAAAAGTTGGGATCCAAAAGTTACGGCCATTCAAGAGGCCAAAGACCTTAAAGCATTCCCTCTTGAAGAACTCATTGGGTCTCTAATGACCTACGAAATGACATGTCAAGCTCATGACGAGCTCGAGAACCCCCTTCCAAAGAACAGGAAGGATATGGCACTCAAATCATAAGAAGACCACTCGAAAGGAACATCAAGTGATGAGGACAGTGACAATGACATTGCACTTTTGACTCAAAAATTTAAAAAATATCTAAGAAAGAACAAACTTAAAAATAATATAAAAAATAAATTTGAACAAAAGAAGGACTAAGTGATTTGCTATGAATGCAAAAAACCGGGACACTACAAGAACGATTGTCCTCAAGCCAAAAAGAGGACATCAAAGAAGAAGGCGCTCAAGGCAACATAGGATGATTCAAGCGCGTCCGAAGAAGAGGAGTCCAACACCGAGCAAGTTGCTCATTACGCGCTAATGGCTTTAGAAGAAGAGGTATGTGATTTATTTAATGAAGATTTATCTTTTGAAGAACTCTCTATCGCTTTCCATGAATTATTTGATGAATGTAAAACTGTTAGCAAGAAGTTAAGTATCTTAAAGAAAGAGCATGCTTTGCTACAAGATAAGTTTGTTAGTCTTCAAACTCCTCCATGCTCTAAGTGTGAGCATTTAGAAGCAATAAAAAATAAAAATTTGCTTCTTAAGGAAACCTTAAACAAGTTTAAGGTTGGTAGCAAAGGATTAGATATGATCCTTGCACACAAGGGTCACATCGTAAATAGAAATGGAATTGGATTTGTAAAAGGATTACATCAAAATCCTACCACTTTCATAAAAGGACCTACATTACATGTTTCCTCTTATATGAAATGCAACTTCTGTTGCAAATCCGGACATATTGCCTACAAATGTCCATTTAGGAAAATTAGTTCACAAAAATTAATATGGGTTCCTAAAGGAACTATAAAGGATTCAAAAATAAATAACAAGGTTAGTGGGTCAATTTTTGAGGCACCCAAAATCAAATGGGTACCTAAAAATCATCCTCTTTTGTAGACAAACCCACAAGCTAGGAGCAAGAGATGGTATCTCGATAGTGGATGCTCAAGACATATGACTGGAGATCCATCTCATTTCTCTATGCTCACTAGCAAAGAAGATGGGTACGTCACCTTCGGAGACAACAACAAAGGCAAAATCATTGGCAAGGGAACTATTGGTAACAAATTTAGTTTTTCCATTGATGATGTTTTACTAGTTGATGGATTGAAACACAATCTCTTAAGTATTAGTCAACTATGCGATAAAGGTTATATCGTTAGATTTGAATCAAATATGTGCATTATTGAAAAACCAAATCATAACATGACTATGATTGCTTTAAAACAAAATAATGTCTATACCATCAATCTTGATGAACTAGGTAATGAAATGTGTTTCTCTGTCGTAAATGATGATGCTTGGCTTTGGCATAGGAGATTAGGTCATGCAAGCATGAAAACAATATCTAAAATCTCATCTCAAGAATTAGTACGAGGGATTCCGAATATGAAGTTTATTAAGGATAAGGTATGCGATGCATGTCAACTAGGCAAACAAATTAAAACAAGCTTCAAACCAAAAAATCAAATTAGCACCACTAGACTATTAAAATTGATCCATTTGGACTTATTTGGACCAATTGATACAACAAGTCTAGGTGGAAACAAATATGCTTTTGTGATTCGGGATGACTACTCTAGATACACTTGGTCCTATTTCTTAGCTCACAAAAGTGATTGCTTCAAGTGTTTCTCTAAGTTTTGTAAACTCACTCAAAACGAAAAAGGCTTCATGATTTCATCAATTCGAAGTGATCACGATGGTGAATTCCAAAACCGCGACTTTCAAAATTTTTGCGAAGTTAATGGGTACAATCATAACTTCTCAACTCCAAGAAATCCTCAACAAAATGGAATAGTTGAAAGGAAAAATAGAAGCCTACAAGAAATGGCAAGAACTATGTTAAATGAACATAGTTTACCCAAATATTTTTGGGCCGAAGCCGTAAATACGGCTTGTTACATCATGAATAGGGTCCTAATAAGACCATCTCTATCAAAAACTCCCTATGAATTATGGAATAACAAAAAACCAAATATTTCTTATTTTAAAGTTTTTGGTTGTAAATGCTTCATTTTAAATGAAAAGGATGCCCTAGGTAAATTTGATGCTAAATCCGATGAAGGCATTTTTCTTGGTTACTCCTCCGTTTCTAAGGCCTTTCGTGTCTTTAACAAAAGGACTTTAGTAATAGAAGAGTCTATTCATGTAGTTTTTAATGAAATTTCTGATTTAAAGAAAAATGATTTTGATGATGATCTTGATTTTGATAATTTGAATTTAAACGAACCCCCTCAAAATAGCCATTTGAATGCATCTTCTTCCGAAATTTCTTTACCCAAAGAATGGAAGTATGTAGATGCTCATCCAAAGGAGCTAATTATAGGAGATACGACAAAAGGGGTTCAAACTCTTTCTTCTTTCAAGAATTTTTGTGCTAACGCCGCTTTCCTTTCTCAAATTGAACCTAAATGCATTGACGAAGCCTTAAAAGATGATTTTTGGGTCATTGCAATGTAAGAAGAATTGAACCAATTTGAGAGGAATAAGGTATGGAAGCTTGTTCCTAGACCAAGTGACCACTTAGTCATAGGTTCTAAGTGGGTCTTTAGAAACAAGCAAGACGAAAATGGTATCGTGGTTAGAAACAAGGCTAGATTAGTGGCCAAAGGTTTCAACCAAGAAGAAGGTATCGATTACGAAGAAACCTTCGCTCCCGTGGCTCGATTAGAAGCCATAAGGATGCTCCTTGCCTATGCTAGTAGTAATAATTTTAAACTATTTCAAATGGATGTCAAAAGTGCTTTCTTGAATGGTTTCATTTCCGAAGAAGTATTTGTCGAACAACCTCCCGGATTTGAAAATTCTCTTCTTCCTAATCATGTATTCAAATTGACTAAGGCCCTCTATGGCTTGAAACAAGCTCCTAGAGCTTGGTATGAAAGGCTTAGTTCCTTTCTTATTTTAAATAATTTTACTAAAGGCAAGGTTGATACTACATTGTTTATTAAACATTTTGAAAATAATTTTCTTATTGTGCAAATTTATGTTGACGATATTATTTTTGGCTCTTCGGATGAATCACTATTTGAATCATTTGCCAAATGTATGAGTCTTGAATTTGAAATGAGTTTAATGGGTGAATTAACTTTCTTTTTGGGATTACAAATCAAACAACTTAGTGATGGTATATTTCTTAACCAATCTAAATATACATTAGAATTATTAAAACGATTTAACATGGATAATTCAAAAGCAATAAACACCCCTATGAGCACTGCGACTAAGTTAGATATGGATGAAAATAGTGAAAATTTCGATCAAAAAACATATAGGGGAATGATAGGTAGTCTACTCTACCTCACCGCGACTAGACCGGATATTATGTTTAGTGTAGGACTTTGTGCTAGGTTTCAATCTAATCCTAAATTATCTCATTTTAAGAGTGTTAAAAGAATATTTAGGTATCTTAAAGGAACTCCAAATTTAGGATTGTGGTATCCAAAATCTAAAAAATTCGATCTAATAGCTTATGCAGATGCCGATTTTGGTGGATGTAGGATAGATAGAAAAAGTACATCCGGAACATGCCAATTTTTAGGACATGTACTTGTTTCTTGGACTTCCAAGAAACAAAATTCAGTTGCACTATCTACGGTGGAAGCCGAATACATTGCTGCAAGTGCATGTTGTGTCATTTGGATGAAAAATACATTAGAAGACTATGGAATTCACTTTAAAAACATTCCCATAAAATGTGATAATACTAGTGCCATATGTCTTACTAAAAATCCAATTCAGCACTCTAGAACTAAGCACATCGACGTTAGGCATCATTTCATACGCGATCATGTCCTTAACAATGATGTTGTTCTAGAATTCATTGACACAAAGCATCAATTAGCAGATATATTTACAAAAGCTTTGAATGAAGACCAATTTGAATTCATTAGAAGGGAATTAGGTATGTTAAATTGTCCCTAAGAATAAACTTGTTTGAATGGATTTTCCATAAAGTTTTTCATTCTCTCTCCGTTCCTCGATGACTTGTTAAATTATCTTATCCTATCTTGAGTCAAACACCGCTTCCATCTGATCAAGATTAATGATTTTATGATAATTTGAATCTCGAAATTGATTTTGATGGCTTGATTATGAGTTTCAAGTTGACGAATTGAATTTGAATGGATTTGTATTCGAATTATGATCTTGACTTATTGGAGTTACTACTTAAAATTTTTTTTATCTCAATCTCTTCTTTGTACATCTACAATTTCTGTTATTTATAAAAAGAAGAGATTTGATAATATGGATGAATGCTGAATTTTCCTTTAAGATGAACTCTGCGTAAATATTTTAGCATACTTAATTTTGAATGATAAAATCTTTGTATGATAAATTATGTGCTTCAAGTCTCATTCTCTTTTTGTTGATGACAAAGGGGGAGAAAAGTGATGACTTGTATCATTTTAATAGCACGACTTATATGAATTGCAAAAGCTTGTGTGATATGAATGTCTTATATGCCTTGCAAAATCCTTGAGAATATCACAAGATTGATTGATCATATTGAAAGCATGCCTTACATCGATATCATGAAATTCATGTTGAAAATCTTTATCTTCTGTCGTAGCAAAATTCGTCCCTTATCATTTAACTTATGATTTTCATCGAAGTTTCGTACTTACTATTGTTTAATGAGGATAACGATAAGTTCTACGATTAGAACTTATCGGGTTATGCTTGAATCCAATGGGATGGAATTCAAGTGTTTTTTATCTTCTCATAATATGGCATATAGATAGGGGGAGTTATGTTTAACTCCGTCATCAATTGATTGTCATCATCAAAAAGGGGGAGATTGTTGAATCTCGGATTTTGATGATGAAATCAATTGATGGGTTAATTGATCTAATCCATATTATTGAGTTAAGTGTGCAGGATTAACTACGATAACCAGAAAACACAAAGCAAGAATACCGGAGTCAAGATCGATGGACGTTTAAGAGTCCGAAGAATCGTCGGAGATGCTGCCGGAACCAACCGAGAAGAAATCGGGAACCTATCGGAATTTTCGGAAGTTCGCCGAAGAGATCGTCGGAGGTTCACGGAGATCACCGAGAAGGCTCGGCTACTCGTTAAAGTCATCACAAGATCGGGAGCTTCATGGGAGTCCGTCGGAAGAAGCTCGTCGGAAAGCTCGCCGAAACAAGACTCGACGTTCGCGGTTGAAAGCTTGCTTAGGATGTGTTTTTGTTATGTAGTTCACTTGTAATTAGGATTAGGATTAAGAGATAATCCTATATCCTGGTTAGGGGCCAACTGGGCCCAAAGTCAGATATGGTTTGGGCTTAAATTAAGCCAAACCAGTGAAATCGGAGTGCCAGGCGGTGGCACCGCCTGGCTGGGCGGTGGCACCGCCCAGCACCCGAGAGCTGGGCGGTGACACCTCCTTGGCTGGGCGGTTGCACCGTCCAGCACCCGAGCGCTGGGCGATGGCACCGCTTGGCTAGGCGGTGGCACCTCCAGCACCGGGAACCCTAAGAGAATTCAAATTTTGGAGCCCAAAATTTGAATCCTCTTGAAGCCTATAAATACCCCTCAAATCTCAGCTGAGGTTACAACTTTTAAGAAGCATTTTGATTGAGAGAAAAGTCTTAGAAAGTCTTAGCAAGTCTTATTTTCAATTTGCTAGAGAGTTCTCCTCCTTTCTTATTGAAAATTTGTAAGAGGTTGAGCTGCTTGTAAAAGGTTGTAAGAGGAGTGTTTACCCTTCCATTTCAAGAGACTTGCTAGTGGAAGGTGGGAGCCTCATCGAAGAGGGGCCTCGCAAGTGGAGTAGGTCATTTGACCGAACCACTCTAAAAATCAGCGTAATCTCTGGTTTGCATTTTATTATTGTCATTTACATTACTGCAAATCTTCTTACTGCTTTAGTTCCTTATTACCCTTGCTGCGCAACTTTAAGAATACGCTTTCAAGTTAAACTTTTCAAGTTCTTTTCTTATCGTACGAAAGATTTTGATAAAATCGAAGTTTTAATCCGCTGCACTAATTCACCCCCCCTCTTAGTGCCGCTCCGATCCTAACAATTCTCATATGAAGTGAAAGTCGATGGCTATATGTTTCATGCGTGAGTGGAATACTGGATTGGCGCATAGGTAAGTGGCTCCGACATGATCACAATATATTGTAGGAGTAGAAGTGATATTGATGCCAAGTTCCTTGATGAGATTTGTGACCTAATTAAGTTTTGCAGCAGCGGTGGCTATGACATGATATTTAGCTTCAGTTGTAGAACGTGCAACTATCTTTTGCTTCTTAGAACTCCAATTGATTGGATTAGGTCCAAGGAAGAGAATATACCCTGACGTGGATGTTTTGTCATCAAAATTCCCTGTCCGATCAGCATCAACAAAGGCATGGAGATGAAGGGGAGAGTGTTTACGGAAAAATAGGTCATGATTGATAGTCCCATGAAGATGTCACAAGATTCGTTTAACTGTAGAACAATGCATAGTAGATGGTCGTTTAACGTCAAATGAGATATCTGGACCGGTGAGAAATAAGTACTGTAAAGAGCCAAGGACTTGACAGTATTGAGTTGGGTCTGTAGTAGGGCTTCCGTCACATAGTTTGAGTGACTCGCCGATAGACATAGGTGTTATAACTGCCTTTGCATCTTGCATGTTTTTTTAGATAATAGATCTTAAATATACTTTCATTGTGACAGGAAGAGCCCAAAAGATGTGTATGTTGCTTCCACTCCCAAAAAATAGCTCAAGGTTCCTAGATCTTTAAGAGAGAATCGATCTGCTAAATGCTTGAGGAATGCCTTGATTTCTATAGGATTGTTACTTGTAATAATAATATTATCCACATATACTAGAAGATATATTATATTGCCACTTTGGTGATGGAGAAATAGGGAGGTATCAGACTTGGAGTTGATAAAGCCAATTGATACCAAAAGCGAGCCAAGTTCGGTCTACTAAGCTCTTGGAGCTTGACGAAGTCTATAAATAGTTTTTTGTAGTTTACAAACATGCTTTAGACATTGAGGGTGGATGAAGCCAGGAGGTTGTTACATGAAGACATCGTCAATTAGAGTCCCCTGTAGAAAGACGTTGTTGATGTTGAGTTGTTGTAAATGCCACCCTTGTGAGATGGCCAAACTCAGAATAAGTCAGATTGTTGTGGGTTTAACAACAGGGCTGAATGTCTCTATGAAGTCAACACCAGGACATTGATGAAACCCTTTGGCCACTAAACGCGCTTTATATCTGGCTATGGATCTATCTGAGTTTCGCTTAATTCAAAAGACCCACTTACACTTGATGATGTTTTGTGTGGGATGAGAGGGTACAAGGGTCCATGTAGAATTATAAAGGAGTGCATCATATTCTTCACACATAGCTTTACGCTAGGATGGAGATTTTTGGGCTTGAGTAATTGTGGTAGGTTCAGTGGTCTCTGACAAAGATGTTGTAATGGTATGTAGGTCAAGGACTTGTCGTGGTTTAAATACACCACTTTTGGAGCGTGTTGTCATTGGATGTCAAGGGGCTATAGGGTGTGTTGTAGGTATGGGCAGTGGAGAGGCACTAACATGGGTTAGGGTAGGCTGAGGGACTTCAATGTCATTGGTCCCAGGAGAGGATAAAGGTAGTGATTGTGTTTCCGAGGGTATGCCTTCAATCGTAGGGGAATCTTGTGAAGAAGGGAGAGGCACAATGGAGGGGGTGAGGAGCTGTTGCACCAGAAGGAGAGAGTGTGGATCCTGAGGAGAAGGACTTGTTGGTATTATAGGAGACTCGGTTGACGGGATTGATGGCGTACTCCAGTGATGCATATGTGATGGAGTAGGTCGCACAGTAGGAGACTCAAGGTTTTGAAACAGAAAGGTAGTCTCTATAAAAATAACATGATGGGATGTAAAGACTTTTCGAGATTGGGGTTCATAGCATCAAAAGACATTATGTTTAAGGGAGTATCCAATGAAAATGCAAGGCCTAGATTTTGATGTTATCTTGTGTGAGGCATAGGGATAGAGCCATGGATAACATAAACATCCAAACACTTTGAGTTTTTGAAGGTTTGGAGATTTGTGAAATAATTTTTCAAATGGCGACTGGTACTCGAGGACTAGAGTGAGCCTATGATTAATGAGGTAGACGTAGCTACTGTTGAATCTCGGATTTTGTTGATGAAGTCAATTGTCATTTGTTATCTAATCTATATGTTGAGATAAGTGTGCAGGATTAACTACGATGAAAGTGAGACATGCAGTAGGAGTTGCGCTGGAGTCAAGACAATGATCACGTTGGGAGTTCGAGAGTTCGACGGAAGTTCAGACAGTCATCGGAAGTTCTACGGGAACAAATCCGAGAAGTCCATAAGCTTGCCAAAGAAGCTCGTCGGAACTCGTCAAGTGAATCGTCGCAAGTCCAGGAGTTTGCTGGAAGTCCGCAGGAGCATTACCGAGGGTTAATCGGATGATCGATGGAAGTTCGCCGGAAGCTCGCCGGAAGAAGCGATTGACACACCGGAGCAAGTTGCAGTAAATGTCTTAGGAAAAATCATAGTTAGCACATTGATTAAGTTGGAAATGGGAGGTGATCCCATTAACTTAATCTTGGGGCAATTGGGCGCCTGAAAAACCCAAATTGGGCCGAATGGATCAACCCATTCGGACCCTGATTTCTGACAGGCGGTTGAACCGCCCAAGGCAGGAGGTTGCACCGCCTGGGCTCAGTCTCCGAGCGAGACTGGGAGGTGCAACCGCTCCAGCCAGGTGGTGGCACCGCTTGGGGCTTAGTCTCCGAGCGAGACTGGGCGGTGCAACCTCCCTTGACAAGAGGTGGCACCGCTTGAGCTCAGTCTTCGAGCTCTGCCAGGAGGTGCAACCGCCTCAGCTCGGTCTTCGAGCTCTGTCAAGAGGTGCAACCGCCCCAAACAAGAGGTAGTACCGCCCAGAGGCTCAGTCTTCGAGCTCTGCCAGGCGGTGCAACCGCTCCAGTTAGGAGGTGCAACCGCCTGATCCCGGAATTCCAAGAATTGACAGTTTTGAGCTCCAAATTTGAACTGGGTTGGGGCCTATAAATACCCCACCCATTCAGCACTGAAAGGTAATCAACTTACACCGAAATCTTGATCTTTTTCTGTGATTCTTAGATCTCAAAATTGTTGTAAAGGCCAAAAGTTCTTCTCCCTCTGTTCTTCCAAGTTCTGAGTTGTAAAGAGAGGAGAGAAAATTCTGTAAGGGTTGTCTCCTAAGCTCGTCAAAAGGAGTGAAACTATAAAAGGGTGGTTGGCCTTCGCCTATTGAAGGAAGGCCTTTAGTTGACGTCAGTGACCTCGTCGATGGAGGAAGCCAAAAGTGGAGTAGGTCAAGATTGACCGAACCACTCTAAATCTCGGTTTGCATTTACTTTGAGCATATTATCTTTACTGCAAACCTCCTCTAAAGCTTACTGCTTTCTGCGCACATACGATCGGGTTTCAAGCTTTGCACTTTCCGAATCAGTGTTTAGACGTAAATATATTTTTTCGTACGATCATCATATTTCAGTTTGCATTTTCGTTTTGATTTCTATCTTAACTGGAAACTGCCTTTATATCCTTGCTTAAGCTGCATCTCGCCTAATCAAGTGATTTACAAATCAGCATTTAGACGTAAATCAGTTTCTTCGTACGAACGTCGTATTTCAGTTTGCGCTTATATTCTGGTTTTCATCATAACTGCAAACTGCCTTCATAGATTGACTTTAACGTCATCTCGCTTGATCTTAAGTTAAAGTAATCTTAGAATCGGCTTTCACACCGAAATCGTTTTTATCGTTCGAACGTTTTTTTATCGTCGAAAGATTTCCACTGCACTAATTCACCCCCCCCCCCCCCTCTTAGTGCTCTTGATCCTAACAATTGGTATCAGAGCGGGGTTAACTCTCTAACGGATTAAAACCCAAGAGAGATGGCATACGCCGGAAACCAAGAGGGCCATTTTATTACACGTCCACCCATGTTCAGTGGGACGAACTACACCCATTGGAAGACCCGATTGAGGATCTTTCTTATTTCTATGGATTTTGAACTTTGGAATCTTGTCGAAAATGGATTTTCGAAGCCTTCTCTTCCAGTGATCGATTGGAATGAATTGGAGAAGAAGGCTTTCGCTCTTAATGCAAAGGCTATGAATGCCTTATTTTGTGCACTTGATAAAAACGAGTTTAACCGTGTTTCAACTTGTGAAACTGCATTTGATATTTGGCACACACTCGAAGTGACTCACGAAGCCACAAGTAGAGTGAAAGAGTCAAAAAACAATCTTCTGTTACATTCTTTCGAACTTTTCCGGATGAAACCGAGTGAAACCATTGGCGACATGTTTATTCGTTTCACGGATGTTGTCAACGGTCTAAAAGGACTCGGAAAAAGTTTTTCGGATTTTGAGCTCGTAAATAAGATTCTAAGATCCCTTCCTAAGAGTTGGGATCCTAAAGTCACTGCTATTCAAGAGGCGAAAGATCTAAGCAACTTTCCTCTTGAAGAACTAATCGGGTCATTAATGACCTACAAGATGACTTTCAAAGCTCATGAAGAGCAAGAAGACATCCTTCCAAAGAACAGGAAGGATATGGCACTTAAAACGTCAGAAGGCCACTTGAGAGAAAACTCAAGTGATGAGGACTGTGACGATGACTTGGCACTTCTAACAAGAAAATTTAAAAAATTCATTAAAAGAAACAATTTAAGAATGAAACAAAAAATAAATTTGAACCCAAGAAGGACCAAGTTATTTGCTATAAGTGCAAGAAGTTGAGACACTACAAGAGTGATTGTCCCCAAGTCAAGAAGAGAACATCAAAGAAGAAGGCGCTCAAAGCAACATGGGATGACTCGAGCGCATCCGAAGAAGAGGAGTCCAACACCGAGCAAGTTGCTCATTACGCCTTAATGGCCATCGGAGAGGAGGTAACAAATTTAATAGATGCAGATTTATCATTTGATGAATTATTAAATGCCTTCCATGACTCATTTGATGAATGCAAGACTATTAGTAGAAAATATAAATTGCTAAAAAAGGAGCATGATAGTCTTACTTGTAATTTTGATAAGTTAAAAACTAAATATCATGATAGTTTAAGTTCATGCACAAAATGCCATGATCTAGAAACTCTCCAAAAGGAAAACTTGCTACTTAAGGACACCTTGAAGAAATTCGAGGTTGGTAGCAAGTCACTGAACATGATCCTTACAAACAAGGGTCACGTTCCCAAAAGAAGTGGAATCGGATTTGTAAGAAGTCCTCACCAAAATCCAACCACCTTCATAAAAGGCCTCATCTTACAAGTTCGACACCAAAGCAAATGCAACTTTTATTGCAAATTTGGACACAAAACGCATTATTGTCCATTCAAGAAAATTAGTCCAAACAAATTAATTTGGGTTCCTAAAGGAACCATAATAAATTCTATGCAACATGATAAACAATGTAGATCTATTTTTGAGGCACCCAAAAGCAAATGGGTTCCTGAAAATCATCCTTTCTTGTAGAAACCTATACCATCGCAAGCTAGGAGCAAGAGATGGTACCTTGATAGTGGATGCTCAAGGCATATGACCGGAGATCCATCTCAATTCTCTAAACTCACTAGCATAGACGAAGGCTGTCACTTTCGGAGACAACAACAAGGGTAAAATCATTGGCAAAGGAACCATAGGTAACAAATCCAACTTCTTTATTGAAGATGTTTTGTTAGTTAATGGTTTAAAACATAACCTCTTGAGCATTAGTCAACTATGTGATAAAGGATACATTGTCAGATTCGAATCTAATGCTTGCATCATTGAAAAACCACACAAAAACATGTCTATGATTGCATTAAAACAAAATAACGTATACACTATTGACATCAATGATTTGTGTAATGAAATGTGTTTTTCGGTTTTGAATGAGGATGCTTGGCTATGGCATAGAAGATTAGGTCATGCTAGCATGAAACTAATCACTCAAATATCATCTAAAGAACTTGTAAAAGGAATTCCTCATATCAAGTTCATCAAAGATAATGTATATGATGCTTGCCAATTAGGTAAACAAATTAAGGGTAGTTTCAAATCTAAGAATCAAATAAGCACCTCTAGGCCCTTATAATTGATCCATATGGACTTGTTCGGACCAATCTCTACATCAAGTCTAGGAGGTAGCAAATACGCCTTCGTCATTGTGGATGACTATAGCAGATATACATGGACTTACTCCTTAAAACAGAAAAATGAATGCTTTAGATATTTTACCAAGTTTTGTAAACTTGTTCAAAATGAGAAGGGGTCTATGATTTCGTCAATTAGAAGTGATCACGGTGGAGAATTTCAAAACCATGATTTCCAAGAATTTTATAAACTTAATGGATACAACTATAATTTCACTACTCCAAGAAATCCTCAACAAAATGGAGTAGTAGAAAGAAAAAATTGAAATTTACAAGAAATGGCAAGAACCATGTTGAATGAACATAGCCTACCCAAATATTTTTGGGCCCAAGCCATAAACACCACATGCTATATTTTGAATAGAGTTCTGGTAAGACCCTTACTCACCAAAACTCCTTATGAGTTATGGAACAACAAAAAACCCAATGTTTCATATTTTAAAGTCTTTGGGTGTAAGTGTTTTATCTTGAATGAAAAGGATAACTTAGGAAAATTTGATGCTAAATCCGATGAAGGAATCTTTCTTGGTTATTCTTCGGTTTCTAAAGCTTTTCGTATCTTCAATAAAAGAACCTTAATTATTGAAGAATCCATTCATGTTGTTTTCAATGAGATTTCCGAAATCAGGAAAAACGATTTTGATGATGATGTTAATTTTGATTCCTTAAATTTAAATGAAACCCCATCTCCAACTAGCAACTTGGATGCATCCACTTCCGAAACATCCTTACCCAAGGATTGGAAGTATGTAGATGCTCATCCCAAGGAGCTAATCTTAGGAGACACATCAAAGGGGGTTCAAACACGATCATCTCTTAAAAATTTTTGTGCTCTCCCAAATTGAACCCAAATGTGTTGACAAAGCCATGAAAGATAATTCATGGATTATCGCAATGCAAGATGAATTGAATCAATTTGAGAGAAATGAGGTGTGGAAGCTTGTTCCTAGGCCAAATGACCATTTAGTTATTGGTACTAAATGGGTCTTTAGAAACAAGCAAGATGAAAATGGTATCGTGGTTAGAAACAAGGCTAGATTAGTGGCCAAAGGTTTCAACTAAGAAGAAGGTATCGATTACGAAGAAACCTTCGCTCCTGTGGCTCGATTGGAAGCCATAAGGATGCTCCTTGCCTACGCTAGTAATAATAATTTTAAGTTGTTTCAAATGGATGTTAAAAGCGTTTTTCTTAATGGTTTTATTTCCGAAGAAGTCTATGTTGAACAACCTCCTGGATTTGAAAATAATAGCCTCCCTAATCATGTGTTTAGATTAACTAAAGCTCTCTATAGTTTAAAACAAGCCCCAAGGGCTTGGTATGAGAGACTTAGTTCTTTTCTTATTGAAAATAATTTCACAAAAGGCAAGGTTGATACTACATTATTCATCAAGAATTTTGAAAATAATTTTCTTATTGTTCAGATTTATGTTGATGATATTATCTTTGGTTCCATGAATGAATCTCTTTGTGAATCGTTTGCTAAAACTATGAGTCTTGAATTCGAAATGAGTTTAATAGGAGAATTAACATTCTTCCTTGGCTTACAAATCAAACAACTAAGCAATGACATCTTTATTAGTCAAACTAAATATGCTATGAATTTATTAAAAAAGTTTAATATGAATAACTCAAAGGCTATTAACACTCCTATGAGCACCTCCACTAAGTTGGAAATTGATGAAAGTGGAGAAAACTTCGATCAAAAAACTTATAGGGGTATGATAGGAAGTTTACTTTACCTCGCTGCAACCAAACCAGACATCATGTTCAGTGTAGGACTTTGTGCTAGATTTCAATCAAACCCTAAGATATCTTATCTCAAAGCAGTTAAAAGAATACTTAGATATCTTAATGGTACCACAAATCTAGGATTATGGTACCCAAAATCAGAGAATCTTGAGTTAATTGCTTATGTTGATGCGGACTTTGCTGGCTGTAGACTAGATAGAAAAAGCACATCAGGATCATGTCAATTTTTAGGACATGCCCTTGTTTCCTGGTCATCTAAGAAACAAAACTCGGTTGCACTATCAACAACCGAAGCTGAATATATTGTAGCAAGTGCATGTTGTGCACAAGTTGTATGGATGAAAAACACCTTAGAAGATTACAAAGTTCATCTTAAAAATATTCCCATTAAATGTGATAACACAAGTGCAATATGCTTAACCAAGAATCCTATACAACACTCAAGAACAAAACATATTGATATTAGATATCATTTTATACGAGATCATGTTACTAATTATGACATAACCATAGAGTTCATTGATACTAAACATTAACTAACTGATATTTTTACAAAACCTCTGAGTGAAGAGCAATTTGATTTCATAAGAAGAGAATTAGGAATGTTGATGTGTCCGAATACATAAACTAGTTAAAATTATTTTTCAGACTTTATTAAATGCTCAAATCACTTGATTGCCATTACATGCCTAAATAACATGTTGGAAATTATGTGTTGAATACAAAATTGTTTTGTCTTTATGATTGTATTTGAAAATCTATAGCATAGTCTTGTCCGAATGCATGAAAGAGTTCATTTCATTTTTCGGATTCGCTTAACAATTGGAATGCTAAAAATTGAATTCTCTCATACACTCTTATGAAAAATATTTTTTTTCTGAAATGGATTTGATGAAATGATTCCTGCTTATGAATTCCATGTTGAAATATGGATGATAGTATTTTTACTTGCAAAAAGCTGTTCTTGACTCAAAGTAAACTCACAAATAGCTGGTATCACAAATAGCTGGTATAACAAAAAAAAAGAGGAAGAAGTATTCAACGCAATCTATGTATCATGCCTTCCTTTATATGCTTGATAATTTGCTGTTATCACAACTACCATGCTTTTTGTTGATGACAAAGGGGGAGAAATATATGAATTGATGCTATAAACACTGATGCTATGATTATGCCATGCTTGCATCGCCAAGAGATATATGAACAGATGCCATACATTAATTTGCATTATGCCTTGAGTTGATATCTTACCATGTGAAGAAATGCAATACTTGCTAAAATATTTGAAATGTATACATCATGTAATAATATCAAAATCTTACTTCACAGCTTTACATGTTGATATCTTACTATATGATGAATTGCTACTATTACCATCATTCAAACTTGTTATATTTGAAAATGAATGTCAAGCCTTGACATCATCTTCAGAGAGATACATCATGATGGGAATCATGATGGGAGTATTGATAAGTTCAAATGATTTTAACTTATCAATATGTCTCTTGAATTCTTAGGTTTTGAATTCAAGAATGACTTATCTCAAGTATGGCATATAGACAGGGGGAGTTAAGGTTAACTCCATTATCAATTGATTGTCATCATCAAAAAGGGGGAGATTGTTGAATCTCGGATTTTGATGATGAAGTCAATTG
>NC_088327.1:30617500-30707500 GCF_036884655.1 Musa acuminata AAA Group
GCTCTCTTATTCCTACTTCCCCAGAGCCCCCGGTAGCACAGCCGAGACAGCCACGGGTTCTATGTCCCTGCGGGGATGGAGCGACAGACAGAAATCCATAGAATAAAGAGAAGGTAACGGTAAGACTGTAGTTAATCATTACGATAGGTGTAAAGTGAAAGTGCAGTGATGTACGCAGTTGAAGCATCCTAACAGACCTAGATATATTTTCACCTTGTTCGTACACTACCTGAGCCATTCGATCAGGCACTCGCCATCTATTTGCATTGTGAAACTGGTTGACAACATTCACAACCAAAAGATAGCCTCTCTCCATCTATCAAGTAGGTATCAAGTCTTTGCTCTACCTTCACCTCCTGTAAAGAATTGCGGCATCACTATAACTAGCCAATATGCTGCTTTTCTCTCATGCCTTTCTTCGTTCATGGTTTGGTTCAATATTCAGTTCTGGTGTCCTAGGCGTAGAGGAACCACACCAATACATCCCGAACTTGGTGGTTAAACTCAACTGCGGTAACGATACAGTAGGGGAGGAAAAACAGCTCTTAGCCAGGAAGTGAGTTTCAAATCATATTTCAAATCATCTCTTATATACGACTATGTTTGTTCTATTCTATTTATTATATACTACTATGTGAGTTCCATTCAATTAGACTATGTAAGTGATATTCGAAATTAGGTAGCGTAGCTGATCACTGTCCGTCCCTACTTAGTTGCTTTAGAAGTCTCAAGTTAGGTATCAATCAATTAATCAATTGAAACCCCGGGAACGAACAAGAGAGCAAGAATCCAAAGCCTACCGCTACACAACCGGCTATCAGACCCTGGCCCTGACGGAACGGAATCTAGAGGCAATGTTGCAAGAGCGAGACCCGGAAAAAGAGCAAAACCCTGCTTGAGAGGCATAGGTTGTAGTGAGAAAGATCAAGCCAGCTGTGTACCCATGCTTCAAGCGGATCCATTTCTATAGGCATAGCAAAGGCGTACGTAGAAGACAGCACCTTTTTGATACCGGTAGAAAGGTAGGAGCAAAGCAAGTTGTGGTTGAAGTTCCTTATCGAGACCCTTACCCTTTAGCTTCCCTTCGTACGGTTATAGACCTAGAATAGAAGTCAAGGCAGGAACACCCCAACCATTTTGAGAGCTAGAAGCAGCATGAAAGGTCTAGCATCAGTCGTTTCCGCAAGTGTTATTCCGTAAATGGATTCAGACAGACGTGATTAACCCCATATAGATAGTTGCTTCGATCGGCACAACCCCCATTGAGAGAGAGAGGATTCGAATCGGACAAAGAGCTGTTAGCAGGGCTTGTTCACGAATGCCCTGTTATGTTAGAAGGGCGGCTCAACTTAGCTTTTTTCCAATGATTCGAGTTATCACCAACCAAGTCCTGTACCCAGAAGTCTCCTCCAGTAGGGAATCGGTTCAAAAGTGTTCACTTTTCGGGCCATTGGTGCATGAGACTCATTCTATCAGCTACCGTCTTTCAGGGTTGTAGTGAATGCGCTTTTCTCTGAGCCCTGCTTATCCCTTCCACCTCTCTTCAGGGACCGACCGTCAGGATCTTTTTCAACGGATGCACCAAGGATGGTTTGTTAGTCAGAGCGCCAGACAGAGTCCCCCTCTGAGTCAGACCAGCAGATAAACCACCAAGTCATCTGATTGGGGAACAGAACGGGGACAGAATGAGAGATTGAGAGGAAAAATAAGATGTATTTCATATCTGTAGCTAATAATCACTTCAACCGATTAGATGCACGTGTAAAAGCCTCTCAAAACTAGGTTGTGTTTGCTGTAAGTGTTGTTATAACATAAGAGATTATTGACCGGAACCCTCACTTATGAAAAAGGCCTGCTCAAGTAAATTCCACTCTTAAGTAAGGTAATAGAGCAGTGTTTTCGACTAAACTAATATACGAGTAGTCCTTAGCTATACTTAACTAATATACGAGTAGCCGCGTCGGGGAGACAGAGATTTGATAACAAACAAATAGAATGGAATCCACAGCTATGGAATTGGTTCTTGGCATATCCGCTCTTGTGCACTCATAAGCTCCTCTTGGATTGAGATGTAGGTTAAGTAAGCAAGTAATAGGCAGTTAGGTTACGTATCTTATGGAATCAGTGCACTTAAGTGTTGTTACTTATTATAGTCACTTATATGAAAAACGGATACTCCATTCGGAAAGAACCAATGAAATAAGCTCGTCTGGATAACTTGAAACAGAGAAATAACGTAACAGAGAAAGGTGAAACCACCGCCTCTTATCAGAAGCATCCAGCTGCGCGCGCCTGTATCTACTATGATGAAGCGTCGGACCTAGTACAAATCTGTGGGCTAAAGGCCGGCGGAAGAGAGAAGACGAAAGTGAACCAAGTGAGCGTTACTTGTTCGGTGAGCTCTGTTAGCGAGTGGATCTCCAGTCGTTAGCGCAACACATTGAGCGAAAGTTGTTTACTCCTTTCTAGGTTGTTTACATAGAGTTCTCTATTAGTCTCTCTCTTCAATGAATTAGGAATCATATTCTATTTTCATAGTCGAATTAGGAATCATATTCTATTTTCATAGTCTTTGGTGTATACATTCGATCAGTTATGTATATTTCTAAGGTCTATTTCATTAATGGAAAGAAATGTCCTTCGTATTCTTTGCTTTGTTTTGTAGGATCGGTTTGATTCTGATTGTAGATGGGTGAGTGTGCCTATATTTACTTAAGGGTTACGTGTGGATCGCTCGTGCTCGTCCTAGCTGTCAGGAGTCTTTGAAGTTACCGTACTTTAGATTCAACGCAATGAGATTCGTTAATTACTTGACTGCTGGCATACTTACCTATTTGCTCTTGACTGCTTGCTGGCATACTTACCTATTTACTCACGGAAGTCGAAGGATAACAGGAGGTCAAGAGGATTATTCGCGCCTCCCTTCTTTTCCTGAGGTGACAGAAGACTTGGTGAAGGGAATCCATAGTACTAGAATACTTAGTTCAGGGAATCCATACTACTATTGGGTGGAGCTGTAGAGCAAGGAGTTATTCTAAAGGATAGGTCAGGGTTGAGTTAGCTTCTTCCTTCTTTCCGAATGGTTTATAGTTCAATTCCCTGCTATGCTCAATCATAGGTTTTTACGAAATAGTTGTCTGTCTTTTCCTGTACTTAGGTTTATACGAAATTCCATAGTTGTCTTTTTTTCCTGTACGCCGATGACTTTTTAATGAAGAAGGGGGCCTGGCCTTGACTACTATTAAATGAGGAAGGGCTTGACTACTATTTCATAAAGAAAAGGGGGACTGTTCACATATTCTACTGGTTTAGCTTACTCACGACTTGAAGAATGAATATCGGCAGCCTCACCTCTGATCGCATCACCCTTTCACATAAAGAATTCCAATCATGCGTATCAAGCACTTGGCATCGCCAGTAGTAAAGACACTGCACTGAACAAGTGCCTTTCTTTGAAATCTGACCGGCACTGATTCTGATCCCGCTTATGGAACAAGTATTGAAACGGACCTTACCGCGGACTTTCGCACTGCAGATTATATACTTGAAAGAACGAATTGATGCTGCCCGAGTTGTTTCATTGAGTGCACTGATCATATAAAGAAGTCACAGCACTCCTTACATTAAGAACAGAACAAATAGGCCCGAACTGATTCACTTTCTTACCCTTAAGACTAACTGTTTTCGGGAGCCCAGCCCGTTGAAATCAAGAAATCAAGAAAGAAAGTAGGTTCTCCGTGGGTAGGCAATGAATGCAACTAGCTACTCTCAACTACACTTGCAACTTCACCTCTATCCTCTCCACTTAGTAAAGCTAATCACCTAGACAACACTCGCACAGCACTTAGAGCTGGTTTACAACTACTTAGAGCTGGTCTACAATAAAACACTGCACTTAGAGCTGGTCTACAACTATACAAGCAAGGTACAAATGTCTTTCCACTCTACTTGATACTGCTTAAGCATTAACGGCTGAGTTTTGGCCAATGTTTAGTAACTCTACCCCGCAACTCCCATAAGCGTGAGCACAAGAGTTCATTGAATCTCTCTTTCTTACATCTGATAGAATAACATTATTTATTAATAGACTATTCTGCTCTGCACGAGCGGATTCCCTTTGGCTTCTAAACTAATCTATCTCTTATTACTGAGTTTTCTATACTCCGAAAACTGGAATGGAATCTTCGTGGTAAACTTCCCTTCCTGCTGAAGATGCGGCTTCAGATCTTTATACGGCCACTGATCCAACAGATGATGATTCTTCTCGTAACTTAACTTATTCGTCTCCTGCAACAGATCTGGATAAGGCTTCTAATCCTGTTTCCGCTTCTGCTTTAGCTGATTCTTCTTAGTAATAGTACGATTCCACTCTCTATACTAGAGCCCCCATCTTTCTTCAATTCTTGAATGAAACAAACCGGATCTTGATCCATCTTCTTTACCAGCTTCCTCTGTTACTCTTGATCTATCTGATGATCCTGCTCTACCTAACCCGGAAACCAGAAGTTCTTTACTTGTTACGAAGGGAAGCAGTGGGAGTAGAATGAATTGGTTTTGGCAATTCCGGTAGTTTAGTTCGGGTCAAGCCAAGTGATAGGGCAGGAGGTGCAAGCCAAGTTCAAAGAACTATAGGAGCAAAGCCAAGTTCAAGGGAGCAGCGAGGGTAAAGTCAACAGTCAGTTTAGGAGTGTAGCACCGGAGACAAAGTCAATGCAAGCGGTTCTTCAAGTTCCATTTCCTTTCTGGTTCTTGTTTTGTCATATATAGAAGCCGAGACAGAATGCTTAGGCAAAAGTGCTGTAGCAAGCAGGTAATCTGAAAGTGGAACAAACAACTGGCTTTCACACTCGATTGAGAGTTCCGGGCAGAATTATGTAAAGGCTTTGATGCCCTAAAGGGAGCGTTCCATTCCTGCAAGAGAATCAGCTGTTCGATAGGTTATTGGCGGGGCTCAAGGTTCAGTATAAGGTCCGCGGGAAAGAAGCTCCGTTGACGCGCAACACGTGTAAAAGGGACTCGTTTATAACTGGTTGTTCTATGCCCAACGACTATTCAGGGTTTCGCCCATTGCTGACATTCTGGTTTTGTTACTCGAACCTATTACTGCTGGCATACAAGCTAAGTGCTTAGGGCTAAAGTAGGGTATCAACCAATTTATAAAGAAAGGCGGGTATCAACCAATTGTCAATAACCTAAGTTTTCCATCAATCTTTAAGGAATCTTCCCACTCCCCTTGAAAACAAAGGAATCTTTCTACTCCCCTTATATACAAGTGCACAGTTCACAACATGACTACTTATCTTCTATCTTCCCACTTATCATCAATCTTATATATAATAGAAGTTCTTCAACAGCCCCTATGAAACTATGCACCCAACTAGCATATACCACAAACGCAAGCAAAGAAAGAAACAAACAGAATCTCTTTACCAACTAACCTAACCCACAAAGTCAGTAAACTACCCTCGCCTAGTAACAGACTTCGGGCTTACTCTATAGTCTCTCGGGCAATCGGTGGTTTCAAGATCAGAAGCCTTTTAGGAGTTTGCTATCAGGCAAGCCACTGCTAGAGCTAGAGCGCCAACGGCACAATAATATCTCTCCACGAAGTAAAGTCAATAACAGAAGCATTAACACCAATAACAGAATGAGACTTTCCACTTGCGGCTTCCTTTGGTACTGCTTACTTACCTGCACCTAATCCTTGCAAGAGGGAGTCCCCACTACTAGGAAAACACGGAATTCATTTCATTATAATATAATATAGAAGAGCAACCGAGCATACAAGAAACTACAGTCGGTTATCCATTAAGATGTAATTAAAGTATCTGCAACGCGCGCAACTCTAAATCAGTTGTTGGTTCCTCCGCATAAGGATCAGTTGTTGGTTCTTACGCGTAAGGATAAGGATCAAGTTGGCTATGTTGCTTGTTTAGGAGAATATTGCTAGAGCAGTTGTCTTGGACCACTACTAGTTGGGGCAATAACTACACTTTCTCCTTGTTGTCTTCCCCGACCCGACCCAAGAGTAAGCTAATGCACCAGCACCCCGAACTCGGACAGCTTATGAATCCAAAATCTTAGAATTGATGCAGCCCGAGTTGCTTGCGATCTCTTGCCTAAGGGGGGGAATGTTTTCTCTTAAGTATAAGTTCTGTGTTGTGTAATTCGGGCTGAAAGACAATCATTCCACATATTCCACATATTTTCTATATTTCCTCCTGGCCTGGAAAGCGGAAAGGGGGGAACTCTCCAACTATGAAGGGGTCAAAAAGCATCTTCTGTAGCTCAGGTATATACAGATGCACTTTCGCCAAAACCTTGACTTCCCGCCTCAAAGCTAGGAATTGACTCTGATCTTGCCTCTGCCCTTATAATTAAAGGTAGACTCACTACTTCCCGAATTATGTATTAGGCCTTATCCAAGTTTCATCAGTTCTATTATATTATTAAGATATAATTTAGATAGGCCAAGCTACTCCTCAACAAGCTACTCAGAAACTATTGAATACATACGTTCGAACTACACTCCCTCCCTTAACATCTATTTCTTAACTCTTTTATGAATTCTTGTTTTAGTGACAGGGTTCAATGATGAGTCACTCGTTAGCACTTCGGTTGGTTCAGAGCACCACTACCCACTTCCTGGCTTGTTGGCTTTTGAAGATCTTTCTCCAGGTCTTGCTTCTGCTGCATCATCTGATCCAGCCCCATCGTAGGCTTAGCACCCGAACCCACCTCTCCTATGGCTCTTTTCACTCTGGTATTTTATTTCACTCCTTCCTAGGTATTCCAGAATGATGGTTTTCCTTATTCCTAGGTATTCTATTAACTCAGTAGTCACAGAGACAAGCTATGTAGGAAGGTAGAAAACAGAAGATAAGAATTAGACCTATATCGCCTCGCCTCAAAGCCTTTACTTGATTAATTTCAAACCGAAACTATCACAGCTGCGGACACCATTAACTTCAAGTCCAGTGTTGGGGGACTCAGAATTGCACTCAGCTAACTCAGGCTCATCTCGTCTCTTTGAACTAAGGCTCCTACTGATGAAACTGTATCACGACCACTCTACTACCGGTCTTAAACTCAAACCATTAACTACTGGGCTGCTACTACCTGGACTACTAATACAGATGCAACAGGACCCGACCTCCACTGGAAGGGAAATGTAACTGTCAACTCACACTCGAACAGGAGCTTCACTACCTGGCCTGGCCTCTCTTGATACTTCAACTCACAAGTAGGAAAGTCATAATTCAATGGCGGGTCGGGTGCTCAAACTAAATAAGTAGGGTCGGGAAACCAAGGAAAACTGTCATTTAATACCTAGCTCACCCTCCCATTCAGTCCATTCTGCTGCTGATGATCCAACAAGCTTAGTCTAATGTATAGCGTTATTAGGGCTTGTCGATACTAAAGTTCTTTTGCCGAACAATACTCTCCAGTTCTCATCTCGTATTACCGACCCGCTTACCGCTTCAATCCATCTTTTGAATCTTACCTGTTTATCGAACCTCATGCACAAGCACGAGACACTGATTGAATTCCTACTTGCTAGAAGGGGACAACACCTTTCTGACTTGACTTACGCAGTGGAGCATTCCGTCTGATCTTCTTTCCCGCTTACTTGAGTCTGATTCTATATACGCAACCGAGCGAACTGGAAAACTCGTATTCCTTACTTAGCGCTTCAAAGTAGTATCGCGCAAGGGAACAAGCTTAGGAACCATCAAACTCAAGCGCATCTTAACTTCAAGGATAGAGATAGGGACAAGCTACTTATTTATGGTCGAATCTAGTAGTGGTTTGTCGGCTTGTTGAGTAGTTGTTTGGCGGACTCGCGCATAACTGAATTAGAACATGTTTATTACGAGTCATGTGTTTTTAGTAGTTCCTTGGCGGGTCATAGTAAGTGGTGCCTGTCCCTGTGCTCTGAACCAACCTCCCAGTGCTCCCCACTTACTGAAATTATGAAATCCAATGCAAAGCAAAGGAAACAACTACCATCAACCCGGTACGTGCTGTTTTAGAGTGTTGAGTCAGTCCTGAAACCGTTAGCACAACATCTGATCTGGTCTACTTCCCACTTGCAGAGAAGAAGACAGATTCTACTCTCACTGCAGCTGACTTTAGAATAGAAGTTAGCAGACACGTCAAATAAGAGCACCCACTTCACTGGGGAGGCAAGATAAGAGAGATATTCTTTTTTGAAGGAAGTAACGAGCTGCTTGATTACATTCCTTTGCAACGATATAGGCGGGTGAGAAAGAATAACTGTTTGACTCTTCAACTTGCCCACCTCTCCTTGATTTGGGTAGTTATAGGGATGGATCTAGCGGACCATAATACATAATAGGTGAGGAAGAAAGAGCTTTGTTTAATTGAATGGAATTTGTTTACTACGGTATCGGAGCAATAGAAGGATCCGGTTGTGAGTGTGGAAGAAGTAGTTGCCAGAGAAGAATAGGGCGGAATTGTTGACATAGGTATCGGAGCCAAGCCAGAGTGCAAAGAGCCTCATTCAGTTATAGCAGAGGGAATAATTCCACAACCAGGCAGATGGGACTCAAACTTGACTTGGTAACAACAGGTTATAACATATTAACAGAGTTCCCGCTCATTGCGTCTTTTTTCACTGTGAAACGGACTCTCTTACTTAAGTCTAGGAAAGGTATACTTGTGTTGGTTAACCTTCTTCTACTTCTATCATACCTAGGGTAGGCTGGGGAATTTGCCAGCAGGTATTCTTTATTTCTTATTGAATTCAGAGGGTTCCGAGTAGCCAAGTGAATCACTTAGGGCATCAAGGCCTGTAGAAGAGGTCGGGTGTAATCCTAGAGGCCCTTATAGTAAGTTGCAGAGTCCTGTGTTATTACAAATCCAGAGTTTCATCCTAGTATACTCGATCAGAGGCCTCTATAGTAAGTTATAGCCCTTACAGTTAAGAGTTGAGTTAGTAAGTAAACTGCAAGCAAGCAACCACTCACTTTGCTATCACTAAACCCAGGTGCGATAAGTCAACTAGTTCAACCCTTACTTATTTAGAAGGCTGCTTAAGTCTAGGTTCTTTGCGAGGGTAAGAATTCCACTACAAAGTATAAGCCTTAGCCACTAGGCAAGTATTACCAATCTTCTGCATCTAGACAGAATAAAGTACTGGTTCAGATCCTTTTCCAACAAGTAGTAGAGTGGTAAAGTTTCATCAGTTTCAATTCCATTCTTCCCTTCCAGTATAGGGCGGGTCAGACTATATGGAATAAAGATCTTAAGCGGGAAGCTATTCTTCACACACAGGAGATGCAGCGGGAATAGACGCAGTGCGAGTGTCAGCTACAAGTGGTTCTGCAGTAGCCCAGTTTCATCAGAGGTGTAGTGGAGCGGTCCCGTTTCGAGCATTAAGTTTGGAGAACGGATTCAACTCGGGGAAGGGAAGCAGTGTTTCAGTAAGAATTCTGGAAATATGTAATAAGCAGTCACAGCTCCGTAGAGTATAGAATTGCCTGTTCCTGTACCTGATCTAGCTTGCTTCTCTTCTCTTGTCAATTAAACTCGGGATGAAACCCGTCAGGGCACTTTCGAAACCTATGTAATCTTCCTTGCAAGCAGCTCCTGCATCTAATCCCTCGCTGACAGCTTTGCTTTCATTGCAATTGCACAACAAACTCAATAAGTTATGAAATAGTTAATTGATTCCTATAATAAGTAGGGTAGTTCAGGGCAGACTCAAAAGGACAGGGTATACGCTTGGCCTAGCTAGAGGTTCAAACTAACTTCAACTCAGAAACTGCATTCTAAGATTATGACTTGAGAGAAAGAGGCACAAGAGAAAGAGGCGCAAGAGAAAGAGGCACAAGAGAAAAAGGCTATGGGGGCAGCTTCCATAAGACCACGCTCCTAGACGAAAGTCAACAACCAAGGGAAGAAAGAGAATTAGCTGTTTAAAGGTTTGTTTCGGGTGGCAAAAGTGACTGACGCGCAACAACAAGTCAAAATGAAAAGATGAAAAAACGAGCTTAACGGGTGCCCTTGATGCTATACTTACACTGTATATGATGCTATATTTACACAGTATAAGAAACCAATCGAAATTCATTATTATATTATATATTATATTATAGGAGACTATCAGATTGTATTATAGGAGACTATCAGATTTCCCCTCTAGGTCTTGAAACTCCCTTCCCTTATGCTGAAGTAAAAGAATGAACTGGCACTGCGGATTCTTGAGTAGCAAACACCAAACACTGATTCCACTCGTACACTTAGGTCTTAAAAGCCGGATCCAGATCTAGCTTCTGCAAATCTCCTCGCCAACAACAAGAGACTTTAGGGAGGTTAGAGTTCTTGTGTTAAGCAATGAGGTTAATGTCAATTGTCAGCTGTCCCCTGGTAGATCCATAATGCTTAGCTCCATCCTATTATTCTAAAGTACACTTTCCTAGCTGTCAACGCGACCCGACCTATACATGAAGGGCACTCCTTCACCACCCGGATACAAAGATGAAATAGATGTAGATTCCCGCTTCTGCGCTAAGGGAGTTTATAGGTTTAGGTACATATATAAGATCTTGTAAGATAAAGGATATATTAATCAAACAATTCCATAAGGGTATTCCCTTAGCTTGTCGGCTTGGCTCATTGGACTTTTTCTTGCTTTGGTGATTTGATTCCAAATCGGTTCACGGGACCTTAGTGTTTTCATCATTGAATCTAGCTACCCTTGCGAGAGCAGTTAGGGACTTCCTTCTATCATACCTAGAGCGAGAGCAGAGCCAGCAGTCAGAGCAAGTCCTGTTTTCTTGAATCAAAGAATAGCTCTCATACTGGGGGAGTTATCTACTGATTCTTTCCCTTAACTTCACTTTCCTAGGGCAGCTAACAGACTTGAAACTGAATACTTTACTTCGAGGCATAAAGAGATATTCCACCTAGTTATAAACGGACAAGCTACTCCTTTTGGATCAAATGAAGGAGCTGTGGGAATTAGCCTTAACCTCTCACATGTAGCTGGCAATGATTCACTTCCAATAGCAATAGAGTTCGGGTCGATAACACACCTAAGGTATTTCATTGTTTATTGAATTGTAGCCCTTTCCTACCTACCTATCTTATTGATTACTAACCCACCTCTCTTATTGATGACTATTTGATATAGATACCCTGACCCATGTATACTCCTTTTCTGCTTTTTCCTACTATCCTGTTCTTCTTTTTCCTACTCTCTTATACTTAATAGTCCAATTCTTCTAATAGTCAAATTATGAAATTCCTTATTGGCAACTTAACATAAAGGTTGCCTTATTGTCGTCAGCAGTTACAGAAAAGAATCCGCAGTTACAGTAGTCTGCTGCAAGCGAGGGACAGATGAAACTACTCTACTACTAGTGAAAGGGTCGGACTACGAAACTACTAGTTGAAGGGTCAAGTGCAAGTTTTATCCCCTGTTCAAGTTCTTGCCTTTGTATACGTAGCTTGCCCCCAGGCATAAGAAGGAAGGAATGGATTCTTTAGCCCCTCAACGAGTTCTTACGCGACGCCTTCCTCTCAAACCTCCTCACAACTGATATTACGCTCGTTCCCACTTATTCATTAGGGAGCTGATAGTGCAAGAGAAGAGTCCTGTTTCAAGGGGTGAGTCAAGTAAGGAGTCAGAACTTAGTATTCAGTCAGGAGTGAGTTTCGGGGAACAGTTAATGGAGCAATACGTAAAGAAAGACAGACAGAAATCCAGAATCACCCTATAATGAGGCTTGCCCAAAACTCGTATACTCGGGAAAACCAATAACCAACACACCCTGTGTTGCGGTAACTTAGATGTCTATTACACTACACCCACCAAGCAAAATCATAGAGCTAGGTAATGAGGTTGCGGGAAGGACAAAGCAACGTAGCTAATAGACAAAACAGCCTAGTACAAGTAAGTAAACTACCTTAGCCTAGAATTCTTGATTGAAACTAAGAGCCTGCCATTACTAAAACGGAGACTTGCTTTACTGTTTCCCAGACCCGAAGCCGCCATTAAGAATTGAGCCATTAACTGATAAGAAGAAAACTAGAAGGTAAGGAATTGAACTAAACATCCAGATCCCTATGTACCCAGTAGTAGCCTTCTCCTTTTGACACTAATCCCTATGTTCCAACTAGATGAGTCTTATACTGACAACTACCGAACTACCTCTCATTCTTTAGGAACAGATCCAGGCTCCGACTCTCCCCTTCCATTCTGAAATTGATTATTCTGTTCACGTATAATAATGCAAATACTAATATGGGTTACCAATATAGTGTACCGACTAATAGAATCCAACTACGCCTGGTAATGCTGGTAATGCTCCGAACTACGAAATAAGGTTTGCTCCACCACTTATTAGCCTTCTTTTCTAGCTTTTCATTCTGTTGATCTACCTTACTACTGACGTGACGTTCAATGCAAACTACTTAATTTCATAGAGAAAGGAGAGAATGTCAAATAAGGAGAAAATAAGCCTGTGAGAGACCAGACCGGAGTAGAAGAGGTTCATGCCGAAATTGTATTTCCAGACAAGACCTAAGCTCCCTAGCTACATTCTAGAACCTACGATCCAGATCCTTTCTTGACTTCTTATGTGTCTCACTATACTGACTTGAGTCTTGCTTTGTTGGGTCCTAAAGGGAAGTTGAGGGTGCCACTAGTCGTTGCTTGGCCAGAGTCCTAATTTAGCCCTCTTGCTACGAATAAAGAATTCAACTCTAAGCTAGAATAAACATAATCAGTGTAAGATGACACAGAATTGAAGGTTGTAGTGAGTGACTGAACACTGGAAAAACAAGTATTTGTAATAGAAGACAAAGGCAAAGTAGGTATTCTTAGGCAAAGTAGGTATTCTTACAGCAATAAGCGCATTTAAGAATAGTAATCGAATTGATATAGTATAGTTACCGCTACTAATTAATATACCGAGTCCTGTGTTCGGGAACTAGCGCTTCTCATACTTTATATCATACCCAGGGAGCCCACTACTAAAAGGCCACCTTGAAGAAGAAAAAACACATAGTTAGCTTTGTATTAGTTGTAACTACTGCGCTGCCTTCGTAGACTGAAATACATAAGAAAGAATAATGGATAGGTCCACTACGCTACAAGACCAGTAAGACCGGCTGGCTATAAGACCGTTAAGACCAAAGGAAAGCACTGAACCCAAAAACGAAGCCTCATCCCTCTCAGCAACAACTAAAAAGATTTATTGAATCACCCCTTGTGCTCGAACTCTGGTAGTGGCACCTGGCATTCCCGTTCCCGCAGTGAAGTATTCTATTACTGCCATCGAACCTTGTCTTACTGGCTCCAAGCCTTACTTTGCTGGGCACCAACCTATACTAGCTCCCTCCATGCCTATGTGTTCAGTGTTAGTTTGTTAGCATAGTAATTCACTCCGACCAGTGTTAGTTTGTTAGCATAGTAATTCACTCCGACCAGTGTTTGTTTGTTAGCATAGTAATTTACTCCGACGCGCCTTGCTTTCAGTCAGCTTTTCCTGGCCGCCTATCAGCCTGCCTTTACGGACTTATTTTCTATAGTGAGAGAGCGAGCCTGTCACTTCTGTCTCTCATCCTTCCACTCATGGGTACGATCCCCAACGACCCCACACCCAAGACTATTATAGAATGTAAATAAGAACACTATAATAATCCATATTCAAATAAAGAAATGAGCTACTAATAAAAGGAAAGAAACTCAAAAGTGAAAGACTGAACCCAATAATGGGAAGAATTGAAAGGGTCAAAAAAAAGACTAGAGCAACTAAGGCGAATACCTTAACTTATGCAATAAAGAGTGTGATTGGCGATAACAAGACTTGTGATACAGGCAAACAGGCTCTAAACAGTGCTTATCAAACTTGCCCTACCTGCCCACAACTCTTATGCTTTGTTTGAAACTTCCTCTCCTGCCCGCAACTCTTATGCTTTGTTTGAAACTTCCTCTCCTGCCTCGTCGCCAGCCATGACTTTCTCTAATTCCGAAACCCTGACATACTAATAGGTATTTCGTCCCTTAACCCTATACTTGGAATTCGTATTTGTTATTTCAAACCTCTGATCTATAGGGGTGCTCCCCGACCAGGACCAACTAAGGAATTCTTGTTACTCGCCCCAGCGCTCTAGTTATGATAGAAATTTGTAATCAACTAAAAAAACTAGTGCTAACAATCGGATAACTAATAAGTAAGAAGAGAACTAGGGAAAAGAAGAAATACACTGGATATACTGACAGAAACCCCCCCGCTGCTGCCTTAAGGGCTTAGTTACTGTCCCGCCACTACCTTCTCTCACTCTTAAACCTCTTGCTTGAATTCTGATGTGAAAGTGAGAGTCAGTATAATAGGTATGGAAAGTTCGAGTTAATGGCCTCTAGGGTATGGTATGATCCGGTGCATCTAGCATGAATTTAATAAGAATAAGTTACCTGAGAAGTAAGAAGAATAAGGCTGAGAAGTCAGAAGAATAAGGGCCAAGCAACTGAGCCTCATTTCTTTTAATAGTTGCCAGCAGCTTGTTGAGATGAGCAAGAGAGGAGCGATTAGATGAGAGCCATTGTTGATGAGAGGAGCCTGAGTTAGATTAGATGAGAGCCATAGTTGATAGAGGCAAGGTAGAATCTTTCACCCAGGAAAAGAGGTGGGCAAGGTCTAATCTTTAACCAAGGAAAAGAGGTCGGCTTGGCTGTTTACAGAGGTAAGGGATGGACAGAAGAATGTGCTCTGGAATAATGCTAAACTCATGAATATAAAATATAATGAAGAAAAGGGTCATATACGTCTATTCCCTACCCGACTCACGCCCGAACTATAGAATTCTAGAAAGAAGTTTCAAGCAATGAGGACCCCCTCTATGTCTCTTAGAGCTGGTGAACTATTAGAGAATCTTTTAGTCCAGGGTGATCGTGGTTTTATCCAAATATCCGAGGACCTGAAGCTTCAAATGGTTGTTGCTAACAAAGTTTAGAGGCATAAATTAGGATCGTATGAGCATATCTACTGAGAGAACAAGCAAACAACTTCAAGCTCTTATGCCCCTATTTCTTTTGCACTTAATTCATAATCCTAAAGTAACGGATTCTTTTGCACTCAATTAATTCCCTGCGCTCTTGACTATACGCTAGACTGAAGCTAGATCCCGGAAGTGGAAGAGATAAAGAAGCTTTGGGGAAGCCAGCCGTGTTAGCTTACTTGAATTCAAGCAGTCAGCAGTCTTTTTACGATCTTCTATTCCATATTGTGATGAGGTGCAGATTCCATGAAATAAGTCTTTTAAACAAGCAGGGTAACAATAAAGCTCTCATCTTATTACAATTTATGTGTTCGGCTCCGGCGCGACAAGCAACAGCGCTATTCTTTAGAGAACAAGAAGCAACGGCGAAGTAGAAACTCGGTGCCTCTGCCTCAGAGTAAGCAGTCAGCAGTCTTTTGACGATATTCTCCTCAAGGAGTATGTTTCCAGGAACAAGCTTAGTTGTTAGTTGCGCTTAGGCGAGTTACGCAAGGGAACAGGTCGTAGAGTTACAGCGCCTAGGGCCTTAAACCTCAAACAGAAGAGAGCAACCTGCTACGATATGAGTGAGTTCTTTTCTTTAAGTAAACAAGCAACTGAATCTTTCAATAAATAAGCAACTTAATCCGTAAAGCTAGCAAACTCAAGAAAAAAGCATCAAAGAATAACTGCTTAGCCCTGTAGAAAGTCAAATGTGCTCACTTCAGCATAGAATTCCGGAAAATGTCCTTACTTAAGCATAGATTTCAGTATACTGTCCTTACTTTAGGGGCATTAGTGAGTTACTGTCTTCATCGTCGAGTTGAGTTCTTTGTGTTTCTTTCCTTAGTGTTTCTTTCCGGGGTACCCAATGTCTATTAGTTGAGTTCGCCCTATAGCATTAGTCAGTCTTTCCGGCCCATTTCTATTAGGGGTAAACCTGCCAATGTCTATTAGTTGAGTTCGTGGTAAAGGTTAGCTTCCAATCAGAGCAACCTGAACTATATTCCATTCTTCAAGCGTATAGAGGGCTTTCAAAGTCACAAGTCAAGTATGGTTCCGCACTTATATCTTATGCGAGATAGATTTTCCTCTTTTCTTGGAAATTGAGTTTACTGAGCACTCAGCCTACTGCCTTTATATTGAAGATAATCTAATCTGCTCGAAAGTCCTGTTTGTTTTGAACCACCCAGCGGGTACGCAGACAAGCCGACTTCGGTTAGGTGCTAATGGAGTTTTTGCTTACGGCCAAGTCACTATTAACGACCAAAACTCCCTTGACCGGGGAAAGTCACCTCGCAGCCCTTGACTCTAAACTGCCTTACTTACACTTTCTCTTACCCCCACTGTCAACAAATCATTAATTCCCTTTTCTATTAGCGCTTGCAGCTTCATATGATCCTTCTTCAGATCCATCTCTTTATTCGGCTTATGATCTTGAAACGGAGTCTGGGCCTGGACTAGAGCTGGACCTGGCAATACAGTGAGAATGCCCACCGGAGTGCTTAAGTCATGATTCCGCAATTCCTTTGTTCGTCCGCCAAGTCCTGTCCTCGTATATGTCGTCTACTACTCCACCCGATGAGAGTGAAAACACAGCTAATAAGGCTCGAGTCACTGCTAACAAGGCTAACTAAAGCATACTAGAAAGAATCCAACTAAGAACTAAGGCTTACTGCTTGCCCTGACAAGCGAGACTCCTCTCTTTTACCCCGCCGGCTTAAGTCTTACTATCAAACTCACACTCCAGTATATAAGGTTGACTCTCTTGTCTCTAGGTAAGTGAATCAGATCAGTGTCAAAGTATCAATCCTAGAGCGAGTTGAATCGAAGTTCGAGTCTCTAATACACACTTATTAGAGCGGGTAGGTGCTTTATAGAGAACAAGCAATCCTAATATACTAAGAAGATCTTCCGCGCTCGCAAAAATAGATTAATAATTCCGGCAGCATAAGAGAATTCATTGGAGTTCGCCAGCTCGTTGATTGAGTATATAAGAGGTAATTAGAGATATCTGAGAAAATTATTCACTGTTGCCGGTGCACATCATATGGAGAGAGAGTGGTAAACAAACTGAAACACGTAGAATCCAATGGTAAACAAACTGAAACACGTAGAATCTGTCGCACGACGGATTGTTTGCACCCTTGCTTGTTCGAAAGCGCTTGAGAGTTCCCTTGATTGTTGAGTCAGCACCCCGAAGCTCACTTCTTACTGACTTATTGAAGAAAGTAACATAAAACTGCTTTGCCTATACAACTAACTAGAAGGGTGAAAAACGAACCCAGATACTATACTTGCCCTATACAATGGAGTACTTGATTTCTTGCCTAAAGCTTGTTCTCTACCAGTTGGGTGCTTGTTCTTGCGCTCTTTCCAATACATCATCGAATCTATTGTTACTACTATTCATTTAATCTATTGTTACTACAAATATTCTCGAAAGTAATCTAACTCAACGTAGTATTCTTCGGAAGTCACCTCACTCCTTGTTGAAACCTCACTTCTTTCTGACTTATCAAGCAACAACAGTGGAGCCAGTGCTTAGAGCTACCGAATTGACTGCTAACTTCATTAAGATATATTGATTATTTACAAGAAGCATTACGGACTTTCCTTAACTCACTTCACTACCCACTTACGCACTTAGGAACAAGCAAGGAAACAAGCAGTAGGAATTGCAACTCAGTTAGCGCCTCACCTTAGCCAAAGACTGTAGTAGTTTGTACTGGGGATTGGCTGAGCAGGAAGATTGGATATGATTCTACTCGAGGAAATATGTTCTTACTTGGTTAGTGAATAGTGTTTCTCTGGACTTACTCTGATTAAGCGCTTTCTGCAAAGGAAGGAGCCATAGTAGCATCGTAGAATAAGGAAGATCCGCAGCTAGCCTTCTTGGAAGCTATAAAGAAAGCACACTTTCCCCACTATATAAGGTTTGAATGTCACCTTTCTTTACCTCAGGTTTGAATGTCACCTTTCTTTACCTCCTTGCTCTCTATCGGCTAAAGCATGAAGGAGCTGTGAAAGAATATGGTCTCACAGAATTCTCTGCTGTTACAAACAATTCTCCGCATGCCATGTCTGTGCTTTACTGCCTTACTTGACTCTATAAAGCAAAAGCATTTTCCTGATTATATAGACAGTTCCCCGAGGGAATGATAGGAGAGAAAGCTCATCTCATTACTTAGGTGGAGTGAATAGCACTTTTTAGAGATCGAAGTCAAAGGATGGGAGCAACTTAAGGTAACCGAGGGTCAGAACATATAGGTCTTCTTGGTTTGCATGGCTTGAAGGCTAGATCACGTATGAAGCGGGGAAGGCCAAGGCAAGACGAATCGCTTAATCGTTGAGCTAGGCCTTATTCCCCTAATTAGGTAAGTCTGGCAACTTATTAGCAAGATGAGCATGGTAAGCGAAGTAACTACCAAGTATCAGTCACCAAGCAACGACTAAGCCAAGTAACGACTAGACAAGCTACTACTACTACTAATAGGAATAAGGGATCTACTAACAGGGCCAAGCGTATACTACTTCTCGATTGTATCATGGCTTAACACAAGACAAGCAAACTTACTATAAGGCCTCTACTAAAGCTGAGTGGAATTCTTTGAACTACCTTCGCATTCTTAGCCTCTACCTGCCTAGTTGGATTCTTTGACTCGAGGGGAGCTATCTGCTTCTGTTACGGATTATAATAAGGGGGTCAATTCCGAGTCTACCTGGTTTCGTTCTTACTTCCTAGCTTATGAGTTGGTCTCTTACTTTCAACAAGAACTCCTCTTCCCGACCCGGCACAAGTCAGTAAACAAAACAACCCCTAGCTCCCCTAGCTGCCAAGACACGGATAGCCAAGCAACGAGGCAAGTCGACAACTAGGTAAATTCTTAGACTCCTGAGGTCAGTCAATTCTATCCCTTACTAGCTACAGTCTCTACTACTACTGGCTGGTCTCCCAAACACATAGCCAGTAATAAATGAATTCTAACATGTTCATGACTGCCGCCCAACGTCCGAGCACAGGCGGACACAGGACTTGCTCATAACTCTACGAGAGCAGAACAATCAGTTGTTGTTTACGACTTCACCTCTGGTTTCATAATGACCCTAAACAGCGCAGTCAAGACAGTTGATCTGAGAAGTCAAACAAATAATTTCTAGAATCTCTATATTGTGCATATCTATCTAATAAGTAGGAATCCTCGGCAATGAAGCGGGAAGTCAAGGTGTTGACGAAAGCGCATCTGTACTGCCTGAATATGAGTAGATAACTTCTGAAGCGCTAAGGTACTGATATAGAGAATTAAGAGAAGTCACACATTACATTAGATTAGGGCAGGGCTCTTGAGGGGAGTCTCTTTGTGCTTCTGAAGCAAGGTGAACTTAAGTAGAGAAAGGCTTTCAGCACCTTGTTTTCTTCCAATACGAGGGTAGGCTTGCTGGGTGTTAGAGAGAGTTGAGTCTACAGGCGAGGAAGCAGTGCAATGAATGTCGACGAGAGAGAAAGAAACAGCAAATAGAGAGACAGAAACATCAAATTCAATGAAACCAGCAACAAAAGATGCAAGCGCAGCGGGAAGGAGGAAGTCTCGCGGTAAAGGTGTCAAGAGTTGGGTGTATGGAATTGGAAAGGTGGAAAGAGTTGGGTGTATCGAAATGATGGTAATTATAGATATATTCAGATGTATACAATGCAAAGGGGTATATTCAGGTGTCTCTGTCAAGAAGGGAGTGATAGTTCTTTAGTGAGCTTTCTTTGGAGGAGTTAGCAGGAAGTGGTGCATATCTTGCTTGAAGATCTTTGTCCAGTGCCCAGTAGTTAATGGTTTGAGTTTCATCCCGGGTAGTAGCAGCCCAGTAGTATACGCTTGAGGAGAGGTATAGTTTGACCCGCCAAGCAACTAGACAAGTAACTACTAATGACCGCCAAGGGCCAAGCAACGGCGTGCCAAGACACTACTAATGACCGCCAAGACACTACTAACGACCAAGCAACTACTAATGACCGCCAAGCAACTACTAATGTTGCGCGGCAGTGTTGTTTTTGCTACTAACGTGCCGCGGTAGGAGTTGAGTTAAACGGTAGCGAGTTCCAAGCGGCAGTGAGTTTAGGCTAAGTAAGACGGCCAAGACACTACTAGACAAGACACTACTAACGACCAAGCAACGGCGTAAGACGTTGTGCGGTAGGAGCTAAACGTCAGCGAGCTGAAAAGCGGTAGGAGCCTGAGTTAAACGTCAGCGAGCTGAAAAGCGGTGGCGAGTTAAAAGAGCGGCAGGAGTTATTGAGCTACTAACGACCAAGCCGATCTAGGCGCGGTAGGAGTTGAGCTAAACGGTAGCGAGCTGAAAAGCGGCAGGTGTTCTCTACCAGGAGATAGAATTCTTCTTTGCTTAACACAAGCTCTTAAACCTATCCGTCTACAGTGTCATTAGAGGAGAAATGCAAGCAACTGAACAAGTAAGTATATGAGCCAAGCTACCAACCCACCACTACTAGGCAAGTAAGTAAACTACCCGAGCCTCGAAGCGAGTACTCTCTGGAACAAGCCTCCCCTAACAAGCAAGTCTGTTTACCACCCGGCACAAGAAAGTCCGTTTACCACCCTGAAACAAGAAACTCTGATTGGGTGGAATTGCCTAGAAACACCTTTACCCCCGGCTTCTTATCCCCCAAACAGGACTCGTTCTCACCCGGCTTCAGATCTTGTAACTACTGATTCTCTGGTCGACCGATACTTTGACTACGCCGTTCTATTCTTGACTTCCGTACTTAATAGGCTTCCTCGCCTCGCATCAAAGCAAGTACCTTCTCTAGTATATCTGCTTTTGTATCCTTTCCTCGCACCTACCGGTCAAGTCACTACTCAAGAACAGGGGCAATCTCTAGTCTAGACGCCATCCATCCCGAGAAGAATGATGTTTCTTATTAATAAGAGAAGAATGCATTTGATAGGGTTTTCTTATACAGTGTGTGTACTGAGTTGGTAGACAGGTTTCCAAAGTAGAATACACATCTACGAAGCCAGGACTTGATACTTTACTCGGATCTTCTCTGGCTCTGGACTATTCTACTGATGAAACTACTATACTACTAATTGGGGATGAAACTCTGACAACGGATTCTTTCACTCCCCTTTCTGTAGTGGTTGGTAACTCTGGCAACCTCGACTAGCGTGACAATTCTGACTAGCTGAATTCGGCTCCTATCTCTATTTGTAGCAGTTACTTGGTCATTAACAGTTTCTTCTTCTTCACAACACCCGAACTTCACTTTGAAACTAGAATGACCTTTACTTTAGAACAGGAACTGGCTATTCTACTTACTTGCGAAAAGGGAAAGCACCTTAACCCGAACCCAATAGTAGACTCATAATGGAACTAGGCATGCATCTAGCTCATAAGCAAGCAAGGGGTGAACTCAAGTAGGAAAGAATGAATCCATATATTTAGAGCACGAGCACTGGACTTGCTACTGAAACCAGAACTGTAAACTCACCAAGTTAACTACATAATATACTTATTACTTCAAAACGAGTACTTAATTCCTCCCCTAACTCCACTTGCAGAACTACTTGCTGCTTTATCTGATCCCGCTGAAACTTAAGATTGAGAGTATCCTTTCCTCGCACAAGAACTCATTCACTCTCAGACCTGCTTGCTGCTTCCCTTCGCCCGAGAGACTTAATCGCTTCTTATTATGTTGTAGACTTTCCTGTTATTGCTACCAATACAAGGTTAATCCAATACTAGACTAGGTAAAGTACTTAACTAGGTAAAATACAGTACTAGGTCAAGCCAAGCACCCGACTCGGGAAAGCTTACTCAATTGGATCTTCTCTTCTTACATAGGAAAAAAGACTTACTCGCTCACAAGGAGTTTAGGTTTCAAAGAAGGGCTTTTCAGCCTTACATATAAGTACTGAAAGGGGAGGCTAGAACAATACTTCATTGAAACTAATCAACAGGCCTTAGAAGTCATTTCTTCCAATAAGATTGATGGTTCCCTTGCTGGTTGTAAATACATAGCTTCCCTTGCCCACCTCTTTAACAGCACTACTTGGCTCTAGTTTCTTTCTATTTTCTTTAGAATTACCCACATCCATGAGATACCTTAGAACTGAACAGGGGCAAGCCTATACTCGAGCTAGAGCACCAACACACCATACTTTCTCACTTCCTCTAGATACGATGAAACTAGGGGTCAAAAGACAGATGACACTGGGCTGGGCTCGCTTACCAAAGAACTCAACTCAGCAGTCAAAGGAGCTACACTAAGAATTCAACCAATAAGGCTAAGAACGCAACCACTACTAATAAGAAAGAAACAAGTCAGTCTCCTCTACTAGATGTGGGTTTCCAGTCATAGGTCTAATTCTTATTTCCTATCATCTGTTTTCCTATCATCAGTTATCATATATAAAGAGAATATAGCATTTAGTAGGGGCCAAGTAACTACGTACTAACTTACTAGTGGCTATGAAACCAAAGAAAGAAACTGCTTCCCTCAACTTACAATAAGGGCCTCTCTACCACTACACATAATGGAGACTGAAAATACATTAAGTTAACTCACTGGCTGTAGCCTTCCTCGATTGGAACCTTGCTCTACTGTCTCTTAGGCTCTCAGCACCTTGCTTCAAAACTCACTATATCTTCTCTTGGCCAAACCTAGTTCTCCATTTGTCATTTACAAACTCACCTATATGCCTGGAATTCCGCTTTTGTAGCTTCAAACTGCCACTCCGGAATCCCTATTGCCCTATTGTTTTAGGCTTTGACTTGCCTCTCTTCCATTCTTGCTTATAGGTTGTAGTCTTCTACTCGCCCCTTCCATTCGATAACTCCTTGGTTTCACTCTTATGTTCGAGCTAAATTACATCGACCCTTGTTGAAACTGAGTTCTATTATGACAGCTTGTCCTATCGGCTACGTTGCAAAGGTTTGCTTGTCGGCTTGGCTGTTGCAAGAGGAGAGGATGTATTTGTAGTTCTCGGAGAAGAAATACCCTTTTGCTCTAGTACTGCTTCTTGGCCGGCCTATGTTATCTTATTTAAGAAAAGAAGGATTCCTGTCCTGTGTCATCTGTATTTGCTGTAGTAGTTGCCCTTATATTAAGTCGGTATAGGAATTCTCCGTATCAGTATGAACCCTTACTCTTGATACTTGACCGACCTAGTAGTAGTATAGTCCTGCGATTCCCCGCTTATAGTAGAAGAGACTAACTTGTTTCATTCTTATTATTAGTGGTTTCGTTCTTACTGTTGGTTGGCCGTTCCTTGGCTCATAGCAATTCTTTACTTAAGTACTTCTAGCTTAGCTTCCTGGCCGATACCTCTTGCTGGCAGGAACACTCATTCATAAATGCATTCTGACTTGCTTCATTCGGCTCTCCACTCTAATCTTAGTCTTATACTGACTGGTTGAATTCAGATATTGCTTTACTGGTTCAATTCTGATTCTTGGACTTCCCTATACACCTCTACCTTTTACTTAGCGCTCATCTCTGCTAACGGAATCTACCTTCAAGAATAAGGATAACAGAGACAAGCTACTCTACTACTAAACAAGTCCTTTGTTCGGCCCTTATTTAATGGCGGTAGGGCAGCTCTGGCTGGGCGATGAATCACCCCTGTAGCAAAAGTCTACTATCGGTTCAACAAAGTCTACTAGTAGGTCTGAAAGTGTAGTTCTTGTGTCCGTAAGTGAATCTGGTGTTACAAAAGAAGCAAGCTACCAAAGGCGTTCCCCGGCATTCAGTCAATTCTTAATGAACTTCCTGGTGTGCTCTCCTCTGGCTACCCGCACAGGCGAACACCAAATACCTATTTTGTTAGTGCTCCGTCTGAAGCTTCTTCCCTGGCCCTTGCTTTAGAAGTCACTCTTAACTCTACCTTTCTTACCCACCTTTAATGCTTTGGGTTGGACCACTTATATATCTGCATCTGCCCCTTGCCCTTGCTTTAAGAGAATCATATGTCTATTTCTTACCTCGGACAGGACAGGACAGGTCCTCTATTCTCTATTGACTACTTGCTGAACACAAGCACTCGAACCCTAAACTCGACACTGATGGAATTGCCTGGGAAACTCATTAACTCCCCGCCTCATCTCCTGTGAAGAATAGCTTCCCGCTTCAAAGCCTGTCAAGTGAGATCTGATTGCCCCAACCTACTCTACAACTCGGTTAAGGTACATTCCTCCCAACCTACTCTACAACTCGGTTAAGGTACATTCCTATATATAGCATCAGTACACAAATCTCTTTCTTTTTTGGTTTTGTCTACGAGATCAGGATCCGAAGCTATTACTGCCCCCAACACATAATGCGCAGAAGCCTTATTTTTAGAAGAAGGTTCGGTGGCTAAAGTTTCATCTCATTCTTCAAGTTGTTGTTATTGGGGAAGAATCTCTTACAGGCGCTCGATCAACTGTCAATTCTGTATTTGTTGAGTCCACGGATAGAGCAGAAGAGTTAGCATTAGCCGCATCAGTAATAGGTCTAAAGTGACTTCAATCTAGAACAGGTGGCACTCAATCAATTCTTAATACTAATTATCTTCACAAGCAAGAAATATTCAAGGACTGGTGACGCGTTTTACTTTACTCGGCCCAAGAAGACTCAGTGGTTTTAGCGTCAGTGGCATCAGCGTCAGTATCCGTTAATTCTTATACAGCGGGGGAAGATCCTAGAACTACGGATTCTGTTACTGCGGATGATTCTATTGTAGACAATACTAGAACTGCTTACTTCGCGGACTCCTCACTGCTTCCTTATAAGGAAATAGGCGCATGCGCATACAGAACCAGATTTGTTGAACCAATTACCGCTACCGCTTAACCTCTTCCTTCTTCTTTAATTACCTCATTTTCTATATGATACTCTGCATTGCTTACTTGAACCTGAACTGCTTTATCTCGGAACTTCAGATTCTGGGCATTCTGACCTACCTGTTTCTGATCCTGATCTTTCATTAGCATACTCTCTCGTTTACTTAACAAGAAAGAAGGAAACTTGACTTTCCTCGACAAGAAGAACCTCCTTATATTTGACTTTAAGACTCGATTACTGCTGCCTTTCGAACTCCCCTTGAAGACCCGCTCTAAGACTAGGATGAAACTCATTAACTTTTATAACCGCACTCCACTTTACTTCCTGCTGAATATCCCGCTGATTCATTATCTGGGTCGACCACATAAAGGTTTGTTTGCTGAAGAACCCATCGTGTCAATCAAGGAGGAAAAAAGTCATAAAGCACTAAAGAGTAAAAGTAGATAGTGGAAAGAGAGCGTGACAAGTCGACTAGCTTAGTTGTTAGATGAGAGAGATGAAATAGTATCTAGAGATTCAATCGCATATGCCCCACGAAAAGGGCAAGCGTATACTAGAGCAAGAGCCAAGCAACGTAGAAAGTCATGAACTACCCTATTGACCTATATTCCTTCATTAATAGACTTATTTCATAATTCAGATAGTTTTCAAATGAATAGACTTCCCGCTACACCTCATACCTCTTACCTCTTGCTCTGCTCTGGTTAGCACTGAAAAGCTGGAATGGAAAATGTATTTCCTCTCTGTTTCCTTTCCTCTCCGCCAAGTAACGGATAATGTTACGCGGCAGCCGCCAAACTTGTATAGTACCAAACTCACCTCTATCTATTTAACTAACCTTGCTCGAGTACACTAGCTATCTTCGCACCCGAACAGCTGTCTAAGTAGAAATAAAGGCGCAAGGAGAAAAGAAAGTAAACAGCAAGCAGGTCTGCAAATGAAAGTGACGAAGCAGGAGAAGAAGCGGGAAGTTAAGTGAAAGTAGAGCTCCTGTAGCTCGGCCAGTTCTTCCTGTTCTAGGTAAGGAGTAGAGAGACAAATAATCAGCATATGCTGCATCAGTAGAAGAATGGACTTACTTTTATAGTCAGAGTGCCAGTGCCAAGATAACAAGTAGATCTAGGTTAAGCAGTTCAATTGTCAGCCGGAAAGGAACTTAAAGTAGAGTGAGCGGAGGAAGAAAGTACTGTTTATTTAAAAGCTAACGGAGAACAAGTGAGACCTCTCCTCTTTTGTACTCAATGCTGTTATGCCTCCATTCTCATTTCTTACAATTCATTATAGGTATGCCTGCCTCCATTCTCCGTTCTTAAAGCAAGTAATTAGTTGACTTCTTGAAGCAAGTAATTAGTTGACTTCTTTCTATACTATACTATGCGACTTATTTCATTTCAATTCAAACTCACTTAGTTTCGCTCACCTACAATATTGCTCGTGGAAAGATCATCTCCGTCGGTTAAGTCAGCGGGAAGTGCTGTGCCACTTATATATCTGCGCCTTTCTTCTTCCAACTCTGGTAATCGAAATAGAAGAATAAAGAAAAAGGGGGGAGCCCCTATGGAACTTGTAGGAGTGGGTAAGGGAGTTCAGAGGTAAGTCCACTCTATTCATTCTGACTTTTAGGCTAGTTACTAATTCATTACTATTGATTTCCTGATTTGCCTCTACTCTCTTTTGGTCACCCTCTAGTCTAGTGCTCTCAACTTCAATCCTATGTCTCTATAGTTTAGTTATCGGAGTTTAGGTAAGTATGTATTCTTTGTATTAGTAGTCTGAGTCTTAGTAGTATTCTATACGGAACAAGTTGGCATTGAAGAATTTAGGAGTACACCAACTAGTATACGCTCGGTCCACCAACAGTAGCCTCTTGATAAGTCTTATTGTCTCACTGGCCTACAGAACATATTTCTTGAGTTCCAACTCTAGTAACGAAGAATAAGCCGCGTTAGGAGCTCAAGTAAAGGGTTGTAATCACTATGACAATTCCAGTTTTCGACCACTACTCATCAGAATGAAACTAACTCTCAACTCCTAACTCCTTCTCAAATTACTGAGTGATATACGGCATCCCTTTCTTTGGAATCTGATACTTTACTGTCAACTCTCCCTTTTTGCCAATATCGAGCATACCTATGGAATTCTTCCCTTGCTTTGCTGGCGATCTACCACATCTTTATGCCCTTGGCCAATAAGACGGAATTGGATGAATCTAGCGCCTTCTTGAAAAACAGAGAATGAAACGGAGGTCTTAGACAGCCCCTAAAGAGAGATAATATGTCACTACCCCGTGCTCTTAACCTTCTCTTTTGACTTGTCTTTCTCTTCTCCTTGCGCCTCCCCCATACTTTTATTGAGCGGGGGGATATCCTGAAGCTTTCCTGTTTGAGGTAAAGAAAGGGGTAGGGTCCTGTTTACCGAGTTAGTTGTTATTGCCTGTCTGAGGGAAGTATCCCCTTTCCGCGGAGTAGGTCAAGATCAAAGATGCTGTTCGAGTTGCATCCTAAGTAAAGTCCTATCCCATATAAAGATAAGTGTTTGTTAGTACGTTGCCATGAGCAATTCCTTTGACATTGTTTTTCATTGAACTTAAGCTGTTTATCAAGTTTCAAGTGACTTGCCCACCTCTCCTCAGTAACCCTCGCTTCATAGTTTCTTGGGTTCTGGTTTTGGGACTTCTGGCGATAGACAATACTATGTTTACAGGAATGATATCCTCGATCCGCTCTGCTATATTAAATAAGAGTCTTCAAAGATTTCTTAACCTATACTAGATACCACTAGAGCACACTTTCCTAAACTAGATACCACTAGAGCACACTTTGCAAAATCTATCTACTTTCTGCTATGAGGTAGCTTTCCCTTCCTCTTTCAGCTAATTATAGGACTTCTGGACATCATATCGATAACCCGCTATAGTAGCAGGGTGCTTTCTTAGAGATGCAATGGAAAAGGAAAGTCAAAGAAATAAATAAGTAGGTATAATGGAGTTTTCTTCTTTTGTTAAATAACCTTCCCCATATTTGGAATCTAATCCGCACTGCTGTCCATCTAGCACCCTTAGTATAGTGTTGTTAGACGCAGCCATGATAGCTTGACTGATTCCTATGCGCTAATATTCTTATCTTCGGCAACATGGAACTCGTAAAATAGCCACATGTAATAATGATCATGTGCTCTCCCCTGAGAGAAATCATTCTTTCTGGAGGATGCGTGGTATATGTTGAGCACGGCGCTAAGCATTTCGAAGATGAGTGTTTTTTGTGTGCTTGGTTCTCCATAAAGTCATAGCAATTTTGGATTTATTGGTCTTCAAAAGACGAGGTTGCATCCCAGCCTGTCGAGTCAAAAGTGTTTTTCTTGCAACTCTTCTATGGTATAGTATACTCCGCGGGCCATCCCATACTTTCTAAGTCTTTCTGGAATCTTTCTTGCAACCTGCTTTCTTTCTCTTTGAGGATTCTCATATCTTAGAAGACCGCTTTTAGGGAGTTATAGGAAGAGAAGATTTGTTTCAGAATATCCGGGGCTCCTCAGAAACTTGTTGCCATTCATCGAGATCTTTTCTTTTTTGACGATCTCTTTATTTCTTTCGGGCATTTTCCTATGTGTCCCCTGTGCTTTCACTGTTTCCTTCATATGGTGTAGAGTTTGTTTCCCCCATGGGTATGGCTGTGAGTCCTCTTTCAGGATATATTTCACACAGATGCCCATGCTTTGTGGTAGGACACGTTGAGCTGCGCGCCTTCGAATTCAGGGAATACTTTCCTTAGGATTCTGGGTGCTGTCTTTTTCGAAATTCCCTGTTCAATGAAAATGCCAATATGAAAGTTATGTCCGCGCTCCGCATGGTCTTCTCGCGATACAATGATATTTTGACATAGTAGAGCAGCCTCTATCCTTCTAGATACTTCTTCTCTCGTGAGTGCCGCTCCTTCTTTGATAGCATCCGCTCTCGATAGTGTTAATAGCACGAACTTCCGGAAATTGGACTTCTTCGACTTGCCCTCCAGTTGGTAGTTCATGTGAAGCATCCGATCTTTTTCTTGGCTGGGACTCCCGCATCTGTCTTGGAGCTGCTGTTACTAGCCTAGCTCTGTGTGTCCCCATCGTTGCCAGTTCTAGTAGTTATTTCAGCCCGCCTCTGAGCGAGTTGCTAACATCTCTTCCTTTTCGCCCCCTTTTTTCCTTCTCTTTCCATTTCTTTGGACGCGTTATGGCTGCTCCAGAAGCCCTTTACGAATCAGTATCTCTCGGCTTCTACGAGTTCTTCTGGTGCCCTAAATCCCTTGAGCTAGAGGGCTTTTTAGTGAGTTTGTTGCTTCCGGCTTGTTTGCTTCCTCTGCTTGCTGTCTCTTTCAGCTAACTAGGAAGACAATAGACATAATGGGAACCCCGCTAAAGACCTTAGCAACGCTGTTAATCCTAGATAAAGTCAAAATGACCCTAAGGAGAATCGAGACCTCGACTCAAAGCCAGTAAGATGCTCTTTCCCAATTACTTAAGGGCAAAGGAACACCCAGAGTGGGAATTCTCATTAGGAGTTGCATCCAGAATAGGAGATAGATAACCTGTCCTGGGTAGGAGATATATAAAATAAGCCTTAGCTATATACAGCAGAGTCGGGGAGCCCAGTCTACTTAGCAACTACTATACAAGTGGAATTAAGACTTTCAATAACATATCTTTAAATAACATATACTAAATAACATATTCCATAGGTACTCGAAATAGAATAACATATACTAGCCAGCCCTGTTTTCATTGCTTATGAGTTTCATTCAATACCTTAACCTGACTTCACACTTATCTTATCTTATCTATTAATCTAATACTCACTATAGTTATAGGGAATGCGCTAGTAAGTATAAGCCAGCTTCATTCTTATACATACCCTCTTGTCTTATTCTAACTTCTTCTAAACGTGCTCCTATATAAATAGAAGAGCCAAGCAGACAAGTAACTACAATTAGTGACCTTGCTCCTATCTTATTGGGTTAGTTACCCTCATCCATCTATGAGACCCCTAAGGCTACTATACCTTTCCATCGAATCTCACTCTGGCTACAATACCTATGGCAACTGTAAACTAATAACTTAATGAGGCTCTCTTCTCTTCTTCTACTATACCTGTCCTATTCTCTTGCTCCAGTAGTAGCTTGTAGCCCGGAACCCTTAAGTAAACTCTATTCTCTACTTGGTGCACCTCCTCTGTCAACTAATACAGATGAAACAGGACTACTACTTTGATTCTGACTAAAACTAGACGACTATTAGTATTAGAGCTCATCCATCATCTACGAATGAAAGAAAGGAAAGTCAGCCTATTATAGCGAATTTTCCATAAGCTCCGCAAGACATAGGTGAAATGACCAGAAATATGGGTTTACAGCCGGAACCCTTCCCTTATGTGGCCCGGCTATTACGACGTAGTTGTCGGTAACTCGGAAATAATCCTTTCCTTTCTGTTGGAGCTAAAGTCAATAAAACAAGCAAGGCGATAACGATTACTCTCCGGGGTGCCCACCAGAGTTGTTGAGTTAACAGTGAAATTGATCTGCGCTAACGGGCGAGCTGCAAAGAAAGTATGTAATAGATTCTGCACGGAACTAAGAATGGATTGAGGGCCCGTTCCGCTATAGTGAGCCGGAAAGTCAGCGTTAGTTAGATATGGTATAGAATGCCTTTACCCAGCGTTAGTGAGCTATGGTATAGAATGATTTTCCCCAGGAGCTTCCCTTTCTTTTGAATCCGATACTCCACCACACCTTGTTTCAACGCTAGTACTAAGAAAACGGAACAAGTTCCTAATTCGTACAAACTCTTAATGTCAAGATAAAGATGGACATTCAAGTCCTGTTGTTGGTTCTTCAAATCACTGACATGATTCTGAGACTTCCCCCCAACTGACTGACATTATATAGAAGAAAGTAGTAACCAAAGAGCATAGCATAGGTAGCTGAACCAGCAAGTGCAGAAGCTGTGCGAGCGAGTGTTATATCAATAAGGGCACGGGTCAACTGGGTTAGGAGCAAACTTCAGGGTTAGGTTATAAGCATACGATAAGGATGCTGGGTATTGCATAGATACAGGTCATATTCCAACCCTCTATACAAGAGGTTCAGCAAAGGGAAAACCAAACCTACCACAACAGAGCTCAGTGAAGGGTATAGCAGCGGGGGCGTGGGTAATCTTCCTTCTTTTTATAGGCAGGTTAGTTTGACTGTTTCACTTGACAACTTCATATTGAAAGCAGCGAGAAAAGAGTTACCGCCTCTGCGATCAGGTGTCAAAGAAGGATGAAGGACAGAATCTCTTATACTAGCTTTGAAGCAGAAGCGAGATCAGAAGCCACAGAAGAAGGAAAGTCTCAAGGGCGAAAGTCAGCTCCACCTCCACTGTATCAAGGTTCTGTGCGAGTGTTTGTTGTCGACTCGAGAGGTTCAGGTGATTGTATCGGTGCGAGTGTAATCGAAGTTGGCCGTATTAGTTGGCAACAATAATCCTATGTAACCCCACAGTAAAGACAGAATGGAATGAGAAACTGATTCAGCGTCTCCAGTCCTTGAACTTGATGACTTGCTCCTGCGCTGGAAGAGTCTTCAGGGAAAGAAGCCAGTATTGTTTAGTATAGAAACAGGGTAATATGACTTTATTATGAGTGAAAGCCTCTGCGCAGCAAGAGTGATAAGATAAGAGAGAAAATCAGAGATGCGCTTACGGGAGTTTTGTTCAGTGAAATCCAGTATTGACTTGCTAGTTATAGGAGTTACGAGTAGTGTCATTATATAAGCGGGAGGGCGTTGCTTGCTCCGTCGCTTGTTGCAGTGTTACGAGTTAAGTTCTTTACAGTGGAGTGGACCCTTATATACAAGTTAACAGGACAATGTATTTATTACTTGCTATGTCTGAGGGAGCCAGAAAAGCCTCAAATAATGCAATTGAAAGCTGGTTTTCTCTCTTCCTAGCTGTTCCAGTTGACAAGTAGTAGTCCTGTTTCATCTGTATTTTCAGGATCTCATGCCCATGTAGCGGTTAAGGCCATTAATTCAGTTCGCTTGTCAGCAGCAATAGGTGGTGTTGAAAGTGCTGTTCTAGTTTCATCATATCGCACACCAGTACTATCTTCTTTCCGTTTAATCCCGAGTGGAGTCTATTAAAGATAAAGAAGCTGGGCGAGTGGAATCGTACGTATGTAAGAAGAAGATCTCCTTTTTAATGCCCACTTAACGCTTAAGCAGTGTTGTTTCTGTCTGTTCTTGCGTTGTCCCCAAGAGATAGAGGTTATTGGCAGAGAGGTTATTGTTTCATCCTATCTACCTTATTGAATCGCTTTCCCGAGTCGGTAGAGAAAGGTTCGGTGCGAGTTTAATCCACAATAGAAATCAAATAAGCTCTCCTCCGGTGGTAAGGTAAAGTCTAAAGGGTAAGTTACCAGTTGCGCGATAAACTAGTGTTGTTTGTTGTCGATGAAGAATCATCAAGTTTAGTAAGGTTGAAAGTTGACAGTTAAGTCGGTGAAGAAAGTGGAGTAAGGTTGAAAGTTGACAGTTAAGTCGGTGAAGAAAGTGGAGTTCATAAAGCATAAGAACGTTATAGCTAAGTGCTTGGTTGAGTTGACCTGACAGCGATAGGTTTTCTAGTGTCAATTCCTATTAGATATGCACAAGATCAAGATGGAGATTCCATAATTGATTTGTTTGCTGTGCAGTAACTGAATCCGTTGTGCGAGTGTCAGCTGCTTCATTTCCTGTTGTTCCAGTTCGAGGTCAGCCAAGTCGACTTGCCTAGTTTCCTATTACTGTAAACCCGAAAACTCCATAATTGGGTCTTCGTGGCGGTAGCGAGCGGGGAGGTGGGTGAAGAGCACTGGGTTAGTTATCTTCAATTTATTATACCTCTGGGGGTAGTAGATTTGACTGTTGACTTGTGCTAATGGAGTGTAGTTTCACAGTTGTAAGTGAGTATGCTTTGGTGCTAAGAAAGAAAGGATGCTTTGGCGAGATCCACTATGGAGCCCCTGACTTTATACTTTAGCGATGCAGAGCTTCTGGATAGCCCCTTTTTATTGGCCAAAGTAAGCGAGAGAATCGGAGGCTAAAGCAAGCAGTAAGCTGGTGGAGCAAAGCCAGCAATAATATGTTTTAGAGCAGAGCCAGCAATAGGTGGAGCAACATTCAAATCATCTTTCGAGCACATGTATGGAATTCCGTAACCTAACAGGTTGGTTTGCTTTTGCTTTTCCCGAACTCTTCTTGAAGTGAAGAAAATCCTATTTATTGAGAATTACCTACCCGCTTCTAAGCCAACACAAGCACCCGATACTGAAGAAAGCTACCCACTTATTGAATGCTTTGCTTGGACCACAACTAAACTCGGGGGGGCTAAGGCATCTTTCGAGTCCTTGAACATAGGTGAAAGGTTGCTCATAGGCAAAAACACTCATTTCAGACCATAACACTATTTGCCAGTTCACCTTTTGAATTCTGGAATTTGATCACAGATGCCCCAGGTAGAGAAACCATCTTGTACATTCATTCTAAGGGGAGTGAAAAAGCAAGCAGGGGATTCTATCACTGGGAGGTCCTCTCCTCTTCTCTTCTGCAACTATATCTGTTCTCTTCTCGGGCTACACTCTCTAGCTCATCTACTTCTCCTCTTGCAACTTCAACTTGGGATGAAACTATAACTCGAGCAGGCTCAGTTGCTTGGCCGTTTGTAGCAGTAGCTTGGCCCACTTTCTGCTTGACCTCGAACTACACTACAGCACAGGTAATTAGAGAATCTGAGGCGATACCCTAATTCTTATAGGGCGGCAAACCAAATCCCTCATTCTTATAGTTAGTGCGCTGAACGAAGTACGGGTCGGTGTTGGCTGAAGAATAGGCTTATTTTGAGTCGACAACAACCACGGCTCGGGATTCTACTATAACAGGCAATTCAGGTCATTACTGAGAGAAGCGAGCGGGACTATGACTTCTACGCTACGGAGCTACAGCCTACTTAACCGAAAAAAGTATCTAATCTTCGGATTCTTACCTAAACCCTGCATTCTTGCCCGCTTCCTTTCATTCAACAAGTGTTCGAGCAAAAGGTGAACAATACTTTAGCACTGCTTATTCTATCTCTCCCGTCGATTCAAGTCAACAATAAGGAAACTTTGATTCAAGAACATACCCGACACCCGACACTCTAACCAGTACTTTCTTCTTTTTTCCCTTAAGCGCGTAGTGGGCTAAGCATTCTGTCTACTTTCCAATTCTATATGTATGTGAAGCTTATTCAGTAGCTTGTTCCCTAGTGGGTTCCGCCTTACAACACAAGATCTAATCTCAGACCAAACCTGACGCGCCCTCTCCCGACGCTTACTTAGTAGGGTGAATTTAGGCTTAGTGCCGATCCTTGTTTGTAAGTCGTCTTGTACTGCAGATCACTCAACTCGAGATTAGATGGGAAGACGATGCAACGAGCCCGCCCTTTTGGATTTGAGGTTGCTGTATGATCCGGAAGCCTAGGTACTTGATTTCGATGACACTGAAGGTCGTCTTGCCTTTGGTTATTTTGCCTCATCCCTATACTAGAGAACCTTCTTTGACCAGCAAGCAAGCCCATAAATAGGGCGCCTCGACTAGTAGCGGTCCTAGTCCAAGCCGAGTAGTACCACTTTGCACTAAAGACGCATACTTATTCAAATAGGTGCTTCCGCTATGGTAAATAGGTGCTTCCATCAAAGCTATGGTAGCCATGGGTTCCACTATGTTTGTCTAGAGAGTTCGGCAGCGGCAGAGCACAAATAATCTTCTCCAACCAACCTTGACAAGCGCGAAGATTACCTGTATTGGGCTTTAGTCAGGAGTAGTGGGTCCCGGTACCTGTTTTTCCTGTCTCCTTATTCGCTACCTCACTAACCTATGCAAGACTCTACCCTGACTGGTTGACTTCTGTGATACATCCTACAGATAGCCCAGCGATCCTCCGCAGTATATAAATAAGGGTAATAAGCCCTACCCAAATTCTCAATGTCCTTTAGAGTACTTTCTTGATATGTGTCCTGCTCTAACTGCTTATTTCCATCATATAAAACTCTTCTTATACCTTAGCCAGCATTACTAGTGCTTGGGTGCTGTTTCATCCTTATATTTCTCTATTATCTCTTGAGTCTCACGGATCTTCTTAAACCACTGGGATTCTTCACGCCAAGCGTATACAACAAGTCCAGTGTTCTAGAGCGGAAGTTTCCTTTCCCCGCACCCCAAGATAGGAGTAAGAGCACCTTGGGCTAAGGGCCACTCGAAACCCATCTCCTCTCCACTAGTTCATAGGGAATTCCTCACTAAAAGGTAAAGGTCGGAACTGACAAATCAAAGGGAATGCTTTATCAATTCATTTCCAGTTGTACCTGTCGCAAATTTGAACTTGCGTAGATAATGCTCTTCATTCCTCTGTCCCATTTCTATATATACATATATAATCATAGTGTTGAGTTGGCTAAAATAGAGATGAAGTAAACATCATATACACATGGAATCATTGCTAGATCTAATCCCGTATTGGTTCGATAAATAGTGAGCCTAATAATGGTCTTTTCAATAAACAAATGGGAAACTTCAGATTAATATGCTCTGGAATGATGGAAATTAGGGAATGTCCACAATACTTATATAAGATCCCCAATTAGAGTAGGGAGGTATTTCTTAGGTTCAGTAATGAGAGCTTGACAGAAGAATGGAATAAGTTTCCAATAATTTAAGATAGAGATCATTTCATTGAAATTTGGTAGAAAGATAGAAATTGGTAGAACCTTGAGAAGCGAAAGAAAGTAGAACTGAGCAAAGAAGCGAAAGAGATGCTGTGTCTGAATCACTAACTCTTATGAATTATATGTACCCCCGCGGGATTCATTTTGATTACCTGTAGAGATATGCAAGAACAAACCTTTTTATTGGAAACATTCCTCTAAGAAATCCCCCTGGAACCCTTATTGTCAATGTAATATAAAGATAGTAAATGGAATCTACAGATCTCATCGTGATCAATCAACATATTGAAAAGTCCAGTATTTACTACCATTCCAAATTATACCATAACTGAATTGCTGTCTTTACCCGCGCGCACTATAATATCAGATTGGGTAGTAGGGGGAAAAGAGAATAATTGAGAAGGATTGGTCCAGAGGAGCTCATTCCAGACTTACTCGAACAATTACTCCACCCTTTCTTTAAGAGAAACACCCAGCCCGTTCGTTTGAAGTCAAACAATAGAGAAATGAGTCAAAAAGTCACCTCACTCATGAATCTCCTCTTTGAATTGAATATGGACTTATATCCACATATATTGAATTTAGTAAGAAACTCTAAACTTCACCTATTCCTTTTACCCTTACTATTCAATAAGCAAGCAGTAGTTCCCGAACCCTTACTATTCAATAAGCAGTAGTAGCTTGTTAGAAGCAAAGCGGTGTTCTTACTTACATTCTATAATGGGATAGCACTCAGAAATGAATATAACCTACTTTAGGAGCACTCTGATTAATATAACAGACTTTAAGGAGCACTTTGATTAATATAACCTACTTTAGGAGCACGGGCCTCAACTCAAATGCTTGAGCAATATAAGTAAAGCTTTTGGCTTTGAGCGAGTCAGCAGTCAGGAGTGAAGTAAGACATGTTTTTCATCAATTTATAGAATAGTGAACTTCTCTTTAGAGTCAAATAAGAAGTTGTTTGTTTACTTTAATATCTTTTCTATATTAGAGAACTACTCTCTATTAGCATAACAGGAGTGTCTTTCCTCTCATATATCATATGATAGCTATATTCAATTCCGCCCCATATAGTCAGTTTCACAGGTCCTACTTACTTTTTTTTGTTGCAATAGAAGTGGAAAGTCTCAAAGTGGAAAGAGTCGCAATAGAAGTAGAAAGTCTCAAAGTGGAAAGAAGCATCTTGTTCAAAGGCCCTATATGAGATTCTTTAGAGAACAAGCTTAGGAACAAGTAAATGGCTAAGTTGTGCGTTAGGGAGTTTTAAGCGTTAGCACACACAAGGACGAAGCCCGCCGCCACGCTCCTTTCTTTATTACCAGACAGAATTCGCAGTCAGCTTACTCATATACATAAGTTGTGCACCATCTTCTACTCTTATTTATTGTATTGCGAGAGTTTCGAGTTTTATTGTATTGCGAGAGTGGAGAGTTTCGAGTGATCTAACTTCTCGAGCTAACTTCAATACGTGATTAAGCTGTGAGTTTAGGTTACCATGCTTCTATAAGTGACTCCATTTGAAATAGTGAGTTGAGAGTTAAGTTAATAAGATCTATATTAGGAACGCTCTCTTCAACAAATCGTTGTACTAACGTAAATATTAGAGTTTGGAGTTAGTGCTCTGTGGTTTGAATCACTTCTGTATTTTCACCCGAAAACTGGACTCGCTTATAACACCTTACTAACGCTGAAGACAAGAACTCCCGCTAACGAGCCATTCGAGTCGATTAGGTTACCCTGGCTTAAACGACTATTATTTCCGGATTTGACCTTTACCTTTATAGCCTTCTTCCGCAGTAAGCCTTCTTCTCTTCCCCGGATCAGGGCTCCCTTGCATATGCTGGTCCTAGAACAAACCTTCGTTTTTAAAGGAAGTAATGTTGCTAGTATGCTAGTAAAGAATTGAGATATTGTGTAAGTCTTAAGTGTTTTTACCAATTCTATACACTATGCTAGATTCCATGATGAAAGTAGAAAATCCAGTAATAGAGTTCCCCATAAGTACTGCTGAATACGAGTAGAGAACTGATTAAGCGCTAACATTAGCCATAAGATGATTGAATAGAGGTGTTACCAACCGACAAGAGCAACTCCCTTAAGTAGACAAAAGCAAGAGCCTATCTTCTACTCTTAAAGCTAGATCATAAGCAGTTGACAGATAATAAACAGATTCCTATGATTTCCAGTTGATTGGCGAGTTCAATCCGAGTTTGTTGAGGTTGAATGCCCTAGATCAGACATATCCCTACTCATACCTGCCCCTAGGGTTAGCATACCGTTTTCTGACTTTATGATTTGATTATGCCTTTCCTGGACCCACATCTTAGTTTAGAGAAAAGTCCTATGACCTATGCCTTATGCCGAGTCCTATTAATGATACTAGTAATTCTTTATTCTGAGTTCGGATTCTTACTTATTTAGTTTGATTCCCTTGATTGCGCTTATGGCTCTTGCTTTCCCTATAAAGATGCTTTCCCAAGAAATATGCTTTCCTAATAAATAGATTAGTCCAAATGTCACTCTAACATAACTGTAGGGGTTTGGATAGCTATTAGGATACTCAAACTATCAATGCAGAATAAAAGCTAGAGTCAAAGAATTGATAGCAAGCAATAGGCATAGGTAGAATCAAAACCACTTAGTTGCAGAAGAATCGAAGTGGAAACAAAGGCGCCTATAAGGCTCTAACTACTGCTTCTAGGGCTATACTTTACTTAGAATCAAAACAGTGCCTACAAGGACTGAACCAAATAGCAAGAAACTCCTCCGCGCTTTAACTCGCTGACGCCAAGCTCATCAGCCGAATACAACAGAGAGAAAAACAAATACATAAATACCGAACTTCTCACTTATTAATAAATATACATATTCTAATAGGATAATAAGAAGAAAGATAAGAATAAGGAATGAAAAGAATAAGCAAAAGAAAGGGACGATATGCTATAGCGCGCATAGAGAGATAGAACCAATCTCATAATAATAAAAGAGTGCAAACAGTGCTTCCAATACTAGTTCCTATAATAAGGAAGTCACTGGCCGGGAGAAAAGAATGGAACGAACCGGTGCTTCTCAGACCGGAGCTACTGCTAACAAGAGAACTGCTAATACTTTGTAGAATTAAGCTCAGACCTATAAGAATGATAACACTACCTATTAGAATGGAACCGGGCTTTGAAGCCATAAGTTCATGAGTTTATGTTGAATCTGCTGAGTCTTCTTGGGCCGACCTTACCTCTACTTTGAGTTCAGAACCGATTGCTTCTAATCTTGCTTTAGATCCTACTGCTCGAACAGATTATTCTCCTGATTCATATCCAGATCCTGCTTGAGCTTGCTACCCGGATCCAGCTTATGGTCTCGTTGACAAAGGATAGTTCTGAGACAGAATCCAATCTCATGTCCACTGCTAGGTGTTCTGTTCTAGGTGAATCGACAACATAAGATGCTGTTTCACGAGAAGAAGTAGTGTGATATCTTGGTGTTGGTGAAAGAAAGGAAGCTATTAGATAAGTTCGGGCAAGAATATAATAAAGTACTGGCTCTGTCTCTGCTCTACCTGCGGACTTTAAGCTTTCATCACGTATATAGTAACAATGAGAATGAGAAGATAGGCACAACGGCAGCCACAGACTTCCCGGCGCACCCGCCCACAGGACTTTTACTTGATGGGAGCAATTAGAATAGTGGAGTAGTAGGGCCAGGCCCGGACGAGATACAAAACAGGAAACTTCTCTTGGCTTCTCTTGCAACAACAGATTGCTAGTTTCAGGCTTTGCTTTCACCCGCGTATACAGACCCATGTTCTTATCTACGGACCTATTATGTTCTTAGTATCCGGAGTCGCCTACACGGTAAAGAACTGGAACCTCCACTTTATGATTCTGAACCGACAACACAATCCTCTTAACACGCCCAGTATAGAATTGAGTAAATACCCTTATTCCCTATCTCTACGCCCTTTGCTCGAACTAACCTTTACTTTACCCCCCGGCTCTAACTCCAGTGCTCCAAATACCAAATAAAGAAGAGAACTTTGCAGAGGAAACTCCATTATGAAATGAAAGCAGAAACCTGGAATTCCATTCTCAAACCCTATTCTTAAATGCAAATTGAGTGAGTAGTCGTTTTTACTCATATCTATCTCGGGTGCTCTAAAGTGGATGCTTCTATCTATATAGGATTACTAAGGTCTAGCGCCAAGAACGGAAAGAGTACTCTCGAAACAAGAACACGAAACAAGAACATATAATAACTATAGCTTGTGTCTTCTCTTTCATCTTTCCCGTTGTTTAAGCTCTGTCCAATTACTCTTATGGCAAATTACTCATATCAACTCTCCTACAGCCCAACGAATGAATTTGATCCTACAAATCAATCGGTTCCCTTTCTTATTCCCTTGCATGTTAAGAAGAGATTATTGCCCATACTTGCCCTTACCGGGATTTGCGCTGCTATGAGAAAGATTTGCTTGTACATATCTGGCGAGGGATTCTTTCTTGCCTTCATAGAGACTCATTTGCGCCTGCCTTCTGGCAAAGGGACCGATGGCTAGGATTGGTCCTTCTTTATCACCCCCACCTATCAAACATTATTTACCTAACCTCATATGCTACTCACCTTAGTGCTTGTATGTACAAAGAAAGGAAAGGATCCGCTTTGAGATGAGAATGCAAGGAAGGAGGTAGGTTCTCAATATATATATATATAATATAAAGGAGGTAGGTTATCCAAATAAAGATATCTCTCTTCTTCCAGTAGCCAAGGCCAAGGGTTTGTTTGGAAACTATAGAAAACATACATACGAACTTAAGGCCTTTATTCAGCCGGCATAAATCAAAAGAAAGGCCGCAGGATGAATTAGAAGGAATAAGTCCCCCTATCATAACTAGAGATATTGAGTCTCATGATATGCTGGAAGTGTTTTTTGATCAGAGTCATGCCTGCCTTCAGTCCGAACTTCAAGCCTTTGCTTTGGGCTTACTCCAAAAGGAAGCCTGGACTTTGGTCATTTCGCATCTTGGGTGTGGTGAACTAGTTTGTTTGTTTTACAATCCATTCTTCCTTCTTATCAAAGATCACTATTATTAGCTTTTCAATCAAGATGAACTTGAGATGCTGGGACAGATTCCTTTACCATACTACGATGACATCGCTTTGACCGAGGGATGCTGCGTAGGGGCGGAGAGTCCTTTTGAGTGCGGGTAACGTCTAGGTTCCTTCCATCCTATTTGACTGAGCAGAGTATATAAGAGCACTTACCTTCGAGCAGAGAAACTGACTATATGGGGCAGGGCAATAAGAGAGTCAGTTTACTAGATTCTATATTAGTGTAGCTAGATTCCATTCTTCAATTCAATTAGGTGTCACCCATGTAAGGACAGGTTGTTCTGGACCTGGTAGACGCACTAACGGAGTTTGACACCCGATACTCTCTGCTCTAGTTTCATCCTGAGTTTATAACCTCTTATTTAGGGGGTTGTTGAGTCAACAAGGGGAATTCCACTCATAGGTAGGCGCATCAACTATAGTAGCTTACTCTCTCCGCTCTAGCAGTTAGTAACGGGTCCTTTTTGATAGTACTGGCCGGTTAAGGGAGGATTCTCTTACTTGCAAGGGAGTTGAACAAATAAATAAGATTTATAGGCATATGATTCTCTTTCTTCTACTTTTGGATGAAGATCCTTCTTCCCTTGCCATTGATCAGTGAGGAAAGCTTTAATTGAACTTGCACTGAGTCAACCAGCAAAGGAATCCTTTTTTCGAACAGCGAGTAAACCAACCAAGCACATATACTCAGATGCATAAGATTGGTAATATTCTTTTATACCTTAGGAGCTGGGGAGATACTATTGATTTGATACCTTAGGAGCTAGATCAGTTGCTGTATCAAGATCAAGTCAGTCAGGTTACCCGTCTGAAGGAAAGGCCAGTTCTGCTCTTGTTTAATCGTATGAAGGAGCAGGCTAAAGTCATAGGTCATAGGGAGGGGAATAAGTTGCATTCTTTATCTAATGAGGAAGCCTCGGTAGGTTAGGTGTTTGTTCTAGATGATGCCTTTATTGAAGAAGAGGATTGATCGGAGACTCGCCTCTCTCCCATTGCTTGTTGGGGCAGTAAACCCTTTTTCTAAAGTACTGTTTGTTAGCCTCGGATAAACCCCATTCTTAAAAGGATACATAAAGATCCCGATCGATCCTACTTATGGTTATCTACGGTCTCATCGATCCTACTTATGGTTATCTACGGTCTCAGTGAGCAACGAGCTTCTTCAATAGCTAGCCTAGCCTCTTACTCCTTTCTATCATACAGACAGAGCTAATTCTACTGTTCTGTTTCCGGACTTACCGCTTCTGAGAAAAGTGCTATTCCCGCTTCCAAGTCCTGAGTTCACCTAATTAATAGCTAAAGTGAACCCGTTGCGCGGCAGGAGCAAGGTGTAGCCCAACTCAGTTGCCAGAGTCTAGGCCCCTATAGGAAGTTTCGGGTGCGTGTGTTTTTGTCAGTGACGAATTGGATTCTGTGGTTTTCTACCTTCATAGCCGTCGAATAGGCCTACTACACTTTAGAACAAGTAGTGAGTTGTTTGGTTTCCAGCCTTTCCAGGGTAGTGAGTAGCTTGGCCCTTCCCACTTGGCCTTCCTTTAGTTCCTTATTCCTTCTCAAGCTTCGGTATCAAAGCCTCCAACTAAGTCCTTTGTTTAAGTCTTACCAGACACCGCATCAGCCTTGGAGTTAGTACTTTGATTCTGTGACTCGCGGGTCGGATAGCCTATCACTACCTGGGTGAAGTCTTGGATTCACCAGCTCCATCCCGAGTAGCACCAGCATCAGTCCGAGGCAAGCAACTACTAATGTTGCGCGGCAGGGCTGCTCCCCCCTTGCTTTCGTTCTTTGACACCCTTGTTGAAGTCTGGTTGGTACTTGTTAGAGACCTTAGCTCCCTGGCATCAGTCCCATACTACTACTACACCGCTTCAGTCTAATACCGGTAGTACCAATAGTACCAATACCTAGCAGAGTAGGCCACAGCATCAGTCTTAGTACCAATAGTATCAGGCTGAGGAACACTAGTATCAGTCTGAGAAGCACCAGCATCCGCCCTAGTAGCATTGGTTTGATTCTGTGATTGACTGGTTTGGTTCTGTGAGTTAATAGCACCAGTCTTGTTGTTGCTGGCTTAAGTCTGCCTAGGAGTCGTTTGAGTCTTGATGTTAGTGGTTGCATTCTTATATTAACTACTGAGCTGCCTGCCCTCGTATTGGAATTCAGAGTAGAATCCGTTCACCTATATAAGAAGAGATAGAACAAGATAGCTTTTTCCCTACTATGTCTGTACTGAGTATGTATAGACAAAATGCAACGACTTTTCTTCTTTATTTAGCTATTCTGACAGTGTTAAGTCTACTCCCCACTCCTCTGTAAACTCACTACTCCTCTGTCTTCAAATAGAGATTCGACTGGGGATGAAACCAGAACTCGAACAGGATCGGTATGAAACTCATAAACTACAGGCTTTTTCACTAGAACTCCCGGCTCGGCAGCATCAGATCTTATCTCAACCCTGCAAATTCCATTCTTTCCCACGCCAACTCATTCTCTTAGTCTTTTCACTCTGGCAACTAGCAACTTTACTTCCCGCTCGTACCAACTCCTTAGAACAGGTTATGACCGATATATGACCGAAATAAGTCACAAAATGAGTAACATTAGTAACAAGTGGTTCTATACCTCTTTCTACAAATACTGATTCCACTTTACCACTACACTACACCTCTGATTAAACTTAACCTCGAACAGGACTACCAGTACTACTACGCCTACTTCTTTTAACAAGCCCAGCAGCAGGCACTCTATTCTAACCTTGTTTCGCCCCTTCTCTTTCTTATTCGCTTTCCCCCTTGTTTCGCCCCTTCTCTTTCTTATTCGCTTTACCCAGTAGTTAGTTGGTTCAGTGCCACTGTAGCTCCTTCCCTTGTCAAGAGAGAGGGAATCCTTCTTGCTTGTCGTGGAGATGAGTTCGGTGCTCTAGTTTCATCCGCAATTCAATCAATGGTTGGCGACTCGCCTGTTCTTCTTATGTTATCCTAGAAAGAATAAGAATAATAAGATCAAGATTCGAAAGAGACAATAAACTACTACAAAGGCTAAGTATTCAATTGCTGAGTTGTGGTAAGTAAACTCTTGCTCCTCTACCTATTGTTCTTTGAACTCTACTATTTCTCATCTACCTCATTGGCAGAGCCTCCGCTACTGATTAAACATAGGACCACTACTTGTTGGGGCAAAGAGATCTTTTAGTTCCCTTTCTACTATACCGACTAAGTAGACACACTCCTTTCTACTATACCGACTAAGTAGACACACTGTAGAATAAATCAATATCAATAAATTCTCTCTTTAGAAAGGATAGAGGCCAAGCAACCTTTCTTTCCTTACAGCTGCAAAGCCTTCTACGTCGCTACCTGGGTTCATTCTCTTTATAATGAGTAAACTATCTCTTTCCTCTTTCACTCCTAAGTAATTAACTCCTCTTGATTTCCTCTTTCTCTATTTCCTCATTGCTTAACACAAGCAAATGACCTAGACCTTTACGCCATAGTACTACCGGTCTTCAACTCACACTCACACTCGAGCAGGAACTCTACTTTCTGACTGGACCACTACCCGGACTTGTCTATCCGTGTCTTGTCTGCTTGGCCCTTGCTGCTGACTTTAGTCTTAACCGATGATTAACAGCTGAAGATCCTTATTCTTTACCCATTTCTATACTCCACTCAATAGTATTCATCTTCATAATTCATTGAATCTTTAGAGCCGAGCACGGAGTCAAGTAAAACAATCATTCCACTCCCTTCCCTTACCCTTAATAGTGACATCAGAGAATTAATACCTTTGAAACGACTCTACTACTCTACCCCTTGCTCCCAAACACATAGCAAGTAGTCAACAGGTTCTCTTTCCACTCAAACTCTCCTCTCTGACAAGGATAAGAACAAGTAGGAAATTCCATAAGCAATAAGTGGTCTGGTCTGCCCTGTATTATAGGAGAAAACTGAATTAGAAGCTCTCTTAGGTGGACTTCTCCAGCTTCTGTATCAAAGTAGGAATTACTGAATTTCACTAACAACTAGTAATAAGTCATTTAAGAATTCCACAAATAAGTCACAGAATTGACCTCCTTCTCGCCAAACTCCCTTTGACATAGATGCTTGCCCGGCCTGGCCTCTACTGTGGAGCTAAGGAGTCAAATCCCTATCCCTACTTATTGCTACTGAGTTGCCCTATATGCAGGCCTAGTAACTGACTTCAACAACACCCGAACCTACCTTTCCTATTGCTACTACTACAACTACTACTCCGATATTTCACTAATTCTTCTTTCTGACCAGACCCGTTAGCTGACCTCTTACCTGGTAGCTGACCTCTGACCTGCGCCTTAACCCTACTTTCTCACTCTAACTGGTGAATCTGGTGAATCTCTCTCTTTTGCATATCTATAAGGACACTCCCATTTCCCATATCAAGTTCTATTTTCGTTTGTTTTGGCTCGATAGTAAGTAGGCTGTTCTACTTTCTAGATCAGGCAAGAGCTAAGTCAAAGGTGAAGTCAAGGGATAGAGATGCAAAAAGTTAGTGTAAAAGCGGAATTACCACTCCCGAACATAGGGGGCTGCTAAGAGCCTAACTGTGCTACCATTTCCTATCTCTCAAACTAGTCAAAGTTTCCTGCCATAGTTGCAGAGGTAATACCTTATCTTATCGTTGATCGAAGCGGAGGTAATACCTTATCTTATCGTTGATCGAATATGGTCTGTTCCCTTGCTGCTTCCGGCCTGCCAGTAAAAAGGCTGTCCATTTCAGGCGGTTGCAGTTCCAGTTTGAGCATATCCCATTTCGTTTCTAATAGAATATGTAATAGCAAGTGACCCTAAGCCAGTTCGAGTTCTGTGTTCCGTGGCAAATAGGTAAGCTTAGAGAAAGATTGGAGGAATCCCCCGAGTAGAGGAATTGATTTGAGAAAAGCCTTAGGTGACAGTTCCCGGGCCAAGCTACGTATAGACAAGTGGACAAGCTACGTATCGACAAGCAAGTCAGAATGAAGTTATGGGAGCGGAGGTACAAGAGCTAGAGGAAGTTGGAGCTCCCAGAGAATTAAGTGGGTGCCGTCGAGTTTGATAGTAACCTGGTCATAGCCAACTCTTTCATTATGGTGCATAAGCGAAGACTCATTAGGCGCAGACTGTGTTCTTCCTCTTCAAGCAAAAGGAGCTTCTGTCATTAATGCTGCTGGTCTCTAGCTAGATAATCCTTAATATAGTAGAGACGGAGTGCTTAATCTTAATACGGAGTGCTTAATCAATAGTAGAGACAGAGTGTTCCTTATGTGATGCTCTTATTCCTAATCCAGCTCATAAATATTTAAGTAAGATGGACTTAGTCTAGAAATGATAAGAAGTTCTCAATCTCTAGTGCTTTCCATATACGTTTACCTCTAAAAGCTCAATGGAGTGAGTTATAGCGATCCTTATACACTGAAATGATAGTAGTGCCATATTGGGTAACATTTGCGAATTAGATCGTGCTACTTTTTCATCCGATTTTTCGTAGCAGAGGGGGTTGGTTGACTTTTGTATTAATATTTGCTTTGCCCATTCGGACACATTTGGCATGGTGCTAGAATCTTATGAAGAGAGGTGTTTTTGCTGGTACCCCGGATTTGGATGCAAAAGTGGCTTTTTCTTTATAGCATTAACAAAATCAATATGGATTGAAATCAAGAGGTTGAGATATTGTGGTTTCACTCGCAACCCTTACTTTAGCCTAGAATCTTTGCGCTGTTCCATCCCTGATCCACTTACTTTATTATTGAGACCGCGCTTACTTCTTAAGAATGAGTGTTATGTATGTTACTGTGCTTCTATAGTAGTTAAGCTAGATTCATCTTTATTGTCTGGAAAGCATGCAAACCCACTTATTGTGTTCAGGCGAGGTGCTTACGCGAGTTAGTTAAGTGAGTAAGGAGTCTGGTTACTGGTCTTGTTGGATCAAATGAAGGAGCTGTGAGATTAGAGTAGAGGTCAGCAAGGGAAGCTATGAAAGGACTTGTGTTCGTGGCTTTGAAGCTGGATCATAGGCTGTGGAGGCAGTATAAAGTCAGGAAGCAGGGTTAAGGGCTATTGATTAGTCACTCATATGTTTACTTCTTTCTTGCTAACCTAGAGTTTACACTCATATGTTTACTTCTTTCTTGCTAACCTAGAGTTTACACTCATATGTTTACTTCTTTCTTGCTAACCTAGAGTTGACTTCCAAACCAGAGTTGAGGAGTGAAAGCTAGCTTCAAGGTAGAGTTTTGAAATACAAGAAAGTCTGATATGGGCACAAAAGTAGATGTCTATTACATCCCCAGGTAGCTAAGTCAACGAATTCCATTAGACTTACCGCTGAAAACAGGGCTGGAAGACAAGAAGGACTTACCGGTTAAGAAAGAGATTATAACTGCTAAAGCTAATGCTGTTCGACTTTCATCCCTTGTTTTATCTGTTTGCAATGTAAAGGAAGAATGAAACACCTCCGGTTTAGGGAGCTCTCAACTTAGTATATAGTAAAAGTGGAGTCCTGTGTTAAAGTAGAAAACCACTTATATATGAGTTGAAGACCTGTCCCTTGTGGATAATTCTAATCCAGAGTTTCATCTGTTCTGTATCGAAGTTGGGGCAAGCAAGTAGTTGATTTCTAAAGAATTGAGTGGACTTACCGGTCCTATACTAAAGAATGGAGCAGCCACCTTATATACTTGTTTACAGGACTTAGCTTCAACCAACTCGGGCAAGGTAAGGGATGCCGATACTTAATGCGCTGGACCTGGCAATACACTTCCAGAAGACAGAGGTCAGCAAGGGAAGCAGTTAGATCAGTGGAGCCAGTTGTCATAGGTATGATTGTTGCCAGCTGCTTTGCTTGTGGAATGACTTATTTACTGACTTGCTTGTTAGAGTGGGGGTGCCCATTGTCTAGTTAAGGGGTCGGGTAGTTCACTCACTTAGTTGACTGACTTGGCGGGTAGGCTTGGTAAGCTATTCATGTGTAGTTGCTAGTTGCTAGCTTTATTCTTGTTGGTAGAAGTAGAGAGGCCCTTATTGAAAGTTTCTGCTAGGGGGCAAGCGAGTAGTTGATTTCCACAGTAGTTAGTTTACAGAGGAGAAGCTGTTTCCAGTCTTGTTTCGGGTGTTTAAGAGGGCAGCGTCAGCTGCGATGCCTTTGATGCGAGTCGAGTTACTTGGCCCGTTGTGCTAATTATGACTATAGTAGCGGGTAGGTGCGAGTTGATAGTGGCATTCTTTCTAATGAGAATATATAATATAGTAGGGAAATAGTATGGGCCGAGCAAGGAGAAATCTAAGTTATGACAAGTCCACCAAGCAACTACGGAAGGAAAGCTAGAAAACAGAGGAGAAGAATGATGGTATCAAATGCTCCATAAGTAGAGAGTCAGGAGCAGAGGAAGAATAAAGTACTGGCAGCAAGGGGACAAGCGAATAGGCAAGTTACAACTAGTGTTGCGAAGAATCTAGTGTACCGGGTTGACCCTAATATATCATATAAATACCTGAGTTGAGGTCGGAAAGGGGAGTTCCTGATTGAAGTATAGAGTTCCTGCCCCTGTTCGAGCCGAATCCCTTGTTTCATGCAGTACAGCTCCTGTTCTTGTGAGAGTGAGAGTTTCATCAGAGGTGTAGTGTAGTGGTAAAGTGGAATCTCAAGTAGTAGTCCCGCCCTGAGGTTAATGGGTCAAGCCAAAGCTCTAAGGCAACTAAGTAGTTCAAGTCAGAATTACACTCTCAAGTGGGAAAGTCAGAGACAAGAAGACAAGCCGGATAAGGTATTTAAGAAAACTCCCGAATACAGGCACCTGAGTTAGACACTCGACTGGAAGTTAAGAAATAAGAATTAGTTTACAGAGTCGAGGTAGGCCAGATAAGAGAGTTAGATGAGGGCAGCGTCAGCTGCGATGCCTTTGAGGCGAGGGTAGTTTACTTACTTGTTTGGAGTTCTAGCTTTGTTGCGAGGGTAGTAGTTAGTTGGCTCTTTTAGTGTCTTGTCTAGTATTTACTTGCCCCAGTGAATTGCTCTCAAAGCTTAGTCTAGAACCAGCTACCCTTTCTCTTCTTCTTCCTATCCTTCTTATGAGTCTACCTACTCGACTGACAGACTATAGCGTTAGAGCATGGGATTCATAACCTTACTTACTTGGCTCCTAAACAAGGAACAGAAGGAACGGCTACTTCTTTTTGACCTTAATTATTTCATCCGAAAGTAACTGCACTCGCCTAAGCCAAGGCCAAGCTATTTTCAAAAAGGCCTCGTATATATAAGGGAAAAAGTGCAGAAGGATTAGGAGCTAACCATAGTGATATGAATGTCCGATCGACTTATATATTGAAATAGAAAACTTGGGTGCTCCCTTTGCCTGCTGACCCGAAATTCACCAATACGGATATTTTCTATACACTATAGGGCTCGGTTTAGACTAGGCTGTGTTGCTTGATGAAAGAAGCGGATCCGGGTGGTTCAGCTGTACTCCTTGTACCTGTCTCTTCCTTATTCGGATGAAGGTGAGTGTCAAAGTCTAGCTAAGGAGTAGGTCGTCCTATCAGATGGAGCGGATAATTACCCCATTATCTTTTTCTTACTAGTTGGGGGCAGGAAGTCTCTCTCATGCCGTGCTCTGGCTCCTGATGCGGTAGTGGACCTGCTCTGCTTTGTCCTTCAATCCAAATGAAGGGTTTTCGTTTCTGGTTTTCATCAATTACCGGAAGGGCTGTAGTTTCTGGTTTTCATCAATGACTTTAGGAGGTTATCTGTACGCTCAATGGCAGCTAAGGGCTCTCAGTATTCTTCATAGTTTTTCAAAGTCAATGGGTTGTTCGAAAGGGATATACAAGCGGAATGAGTTCAGAATCCAGCTACGTCAGGTTCGGAATGGAAGTCTATCTAATAGAAATAGGCTAGCTCGCTCGACCATAAAGAGCAAGCCAGGCGTGTAACAAGACTCTACTTTTGACAAGAGTCCTCAGCCTCAATCTATATGGTGAAAAGGTCTTCTAGGTGAGTCAAGCGTTACCACCTGCACTCCATCTATTGGCTTGTTACCTAAGAAATCGAACTCTCTGGAACTACCCAGCCCTAGTATTGGAAGAAAACAAGTAATTCAACTCGCCACTCGAGCAGGATCGGTATTCCACTGAGAAACTACTGATTCAACTTGACCACTACCCTTACTTTAGAACCAGAACAGTGAATTCAGCATCTGTATTCCGACCCTACTTCTTGAGTTTGGGCACCCGAACCTACCTCCACTGTAAACTCTTCCTCGAACAGGACTACCGGGATGAAACAGCAATAGGCAATTCTCTAAGACAAACGGATTAAAGTAGAACGAACTCGACTTCCAAAAAGAATGGAATAAGGGCGAGCTCGGGTATATAGGAGCTAGTAATCAATAAGATAGGTAGATAGTCAAGTGCTGTTCTCGTTTCTTCACTTCAAGGAGAGAGATAGGGGCGCCTAGCTGTGGGTCCTTAGTATGGGTCCTTAGCCTGAGGTGCAGGGTTAACTCATAAGAATGGAGTTTCCTTCCCGCTAACAGTCCTTTCAGTTCACATAAAAGAAGAGAGTTTACTTACCGGTCCTCTACTAAAGAATGGAGTTTACTTACAGCAACTTCGATACAGAACAGATTCCACTAGGGATTCCACTCAGTATTAAACTCGCCAAGCTACTACAGTTCACAGAGCCATAGGAGAGGTGGTTTCGGGTATATAAGAGCAGGCCCTAATACATAATTGGTAGCGCATATGGAGCTAACCCTGCAACTAGTAGGAATCCTTTCTCCCCAACAACATTCTTCGTTATCAACTTTGCCAACAACAAGAGACTTTCCTTCGACTCTTTGCCAACCAAGAACTTCCTTTCGCACGGCTTCTAATCCTTCTACGGATCTTGACTATACTTCCACACCTGCCCCTGCAAATAAAGAATGGAATGGAATTGACTCTTTACCTAGGTCTTATAGTACTGTTTCGAGTTAGAGTTTACCTAGGTCTTATAGTACTGTTTCGAGTTAGAGTTTACCTAGGTCTTATAGTACTGGCCCTTAAGTTAATTGGTGTGAGTTTGACCCCTTGTTTAATATCCCCAGTTCCAGTTTACAGTGGAGAATTACCTGTGCAATTCTAAGTGTTCTACCTAATGTAGTAATGGTTTCATTCTTATGAACTATAAGAGCAAGAATTCTTATGAACTATAGTAGCAAGAGGAGAGGGATAGTTTGACCCTTCAGCAACCTGTTCTGATCCTGCTCCAACTACTGATGCCACAGAGCCTGGACCTGGCCCTGGCAATACTTAGTGCTTCAGTCACTCGAACAGAAAGAGACTTGACTTTAGTGCACCTCGCTTCTTTGCCTTTACTTTACCCTGCCCCTATCCCAACATGTAAGTAAACTACCGGCCAAGTCAGTACTAATTCTGGAAAAGATTTGACCATCCTGCCCGAGTAACTGCATTCAACATTCCGCATTGTTACTGGCCTTAGCAACCTTTACTGAGTGCAATTCTCACTTGAAACCTTAGACTCCCTATTAGTTTAGTGACCGCTCTTTGCCCTTGTATACGTAGCTTGGCCCCGAGTTTCATCGACAACTTCATCCGTATCTGTATCAGGAGCCTCATCCAAGTTATCAACTTTGCCAACAACAAGAACTGGCCAATCAACTGATTCTGCTTTAGTTTCATTATTATGCCACTTATATACCTGCCATCAAGGGAAGCGGGAACAAAGACAGGACAAAGAATTCCATTACAATAGAGAAGGTAGAAAACCACTTATATATCCGCAGAGGTAGGCCAAGTAGTGCTTCATGCCCCAAAGAGGTAGACAATCAGTTGACTAAACCCCGGGGCAGGGAGGATAGAGTGAGTTCAGGTCGGGTGTTCAAGTTGTCTAGGTTGGTGCTCCAGCTCCAGTAGTGACTTTGCCCTATCAAATGAATTCTTCTCTTAGTAAGGAGAAAGTTGAGAACGAGTCCAGTCCTGTGTGAGCCTTAGATAGAGGATCGGAGTGGGAATGGAGTCGCTCCTTAAGCTAGTGTCTATCATCTACTCCTGTTCTAGTTCAAGTGTCAGCAGCAGCTGCAGTGAGAGTTGAGGTTGTAAATGAAGAAAGTATTGTTGAAGCAAGCTTGAGTAAGAGGTGGGCAAGGTAAGCAATGGAAGTCTAGTTATTGCCCCTTTAAGTAGTGGTCTAGGTTAGGGTGTAAAGGGAGTTGACAGTTATAGTAGTGAAGAGTCCTAACAGTATTAGTAGCCTGTGAGGTAGATGAGACTGTAGTGATAGTTGCCATAGGTAGAGTTGATAGGGGAGTTTTCCAAGTTCTCCTATATAAGATAGATAGAATGCAAGTGGTTCTTTTCCTGTTCTTGTTAGAGTATAATCCCTGTAGTAGTAGTACCGTTTACAGGTAAGGTAGTTTACAGTTAAGGGAAGGTTAGCTAGTCAATAGGAATGAAACAAGTAAGTATACGAATGGAACTAGTCAGTAGAAGCCTTGAAGCTATATGTATTGTGGCCTTAAAGCTAGGGGGCAGCTAGTTAGTATAAGACTCAGAATGAACCCAGTAAGTATATGGCTAAGAATGAAACGTCTTTCATTGAATACCTTAACTCAGGTACGAGCAAGCTTGAGTGGAGGTCTGTTATGAAAGTGTAGTTTCTAGTTGCTAGTTTAAGTGCTCTAGTTGAAGTGAGCCTACCTTTAAGGATTGCTAGTGGAAGTGTGTTAGAGGTATAGTTCAAAGAGCCATAGGAAGTCTGCTTGATCCTCTGGCTCAGTTACTCCGGTAGGGAAAGAGACTTCTCCCCTGTAAGAAACATCAGAATTAGCGGGAGAGCCTGAGTTCAAAGAGACGAGGTTAAGAGAAAAGGTAGTAAGCCATAGAGCCCAGAGTTACATAGTGAGGGTGCGGAGTCAAAGAATTAGATAAAGTCTTGAGAGCCCTGTTATGATTGGTTCAAGTCGTCTTATTTCTTGGTTCAAGTCGTCTTATTTCTGCTTTTTATCCTTATTTGTAGTAGTGGGATTGCTCGTTTCTTATTGAATTATTAGAAGCAGCAGTAACAGGCACATAGTAAGTAGATAAATACTTTGTATTCGGTTTGTTAGCATAGCATTGAAGACAGTAGTAACAGAACGATAGACAGTAAAGTAAGCCTCGGTAGCAGCGGCTCGATTCCCAGTCTCTGTTTTAATTAGAATAAGTGGTAGTTTGATTCACTGTTTGAGGTTTCTTCTTTCCAGTAGTTATTTCAAGTTTCATAGGTCTAAGTGTGATTCCCTTTTTTCAGTAGAAATATGCTAAGTTATAGATGCATTCTATATAGTAGTAGCCACATTCCCGTACTAACCAGCTCAATTCTGAGTTTTGAGTTAGGGTATCGCTAGCCCTAGTTTCAGTCTCATGTGACTATTTGCATTCTTTCCTGTAGTACCCATTCTTATAGCCTATAGTAAGTGAAGTAGCCACACTCTTTATACTGGTAGTTTGATTACCGTTAGTTGCCCCAAGTGAGTACCCATTCTTATAGCCTATAGTAAGTGAAGTAGCCAATCACATTAAAAACATCTACAGTTGGATTCCAGCAGCAAAGCCAGTACCTGATATAGCTCCTGCTGATTGAGTTTCTTTCCTTGGAGTTACCTTCCTCCTTTCCTACTTTTGAGTGGAATTCTTTCATTCTGACTTTCCATACTAATGACTATAGGAGTTAGAGTCAAGTCCTGTGCCCTTCATTAATGCCCGCAACTTTTCATTAAACTTATCTGTCTGCTTGTCCGCTTGGCGAGATGAATTAGGAGAATTGCCAGCCCTATAGTAAGTTGTAAAAGGTATTCCGTTGGGTCAGATTCATAAGAAAGGTAAGCTATGTCTTTTCTCTTGAAAGGTAAGCTATGTCTTTTCTCTTGACTAAAATAATCTATATCCCAGGCGCAAGAGAGTCAAATTGAAATTCATTCCTTTACGAGAAATTACCCATCTTATTGAATACTAGATGGTTGATCAAGAGAAGAGCACTAGGGTGGCTATAGAGCAACCAAGCAACGAACCAAGCAGGCGCAAAGTAACTACTAACCAAGAGGGCAGTTGATCATTCCATTCCACTTACACTGAACAGAGATTTATTAACCGACGGCACTGTAAACTGTATACTCGAACCCGCTTGCTACAGGTGCTAAGAGGTCTTACCTACCACATCCAAGAGGTCCTACCTACCATAACTCGGTGTTGGGAAAGCTTTCAAATAGGCTATTCTTGTCGTTTAAGGCAGGGGAAACTCTCTTACTGGAAATTGACCATGAAGATAACTGAAGATCCTCATAAGTTCAAAAGTCAGCCGATTCAATAAGTAGAGAGCGCTAGGTTGGTGACTTACCCTTTTCTATAATACCTAGCTCAATACTCTTCCTATTCTTCTTACCTCAATCTATACCTATTTCTGTTCCTCTATTTGTATTCTGTCTTTCAATTATCATTATCGTTATTATTCTGAGTAGTTGCGCGCGACTTTCAATTCTATAGAGATGTGCTAAATTACTACCTTATACTCTAAGTAAGGATAAAGCGGAGGATCTCCTACTCTGGGTACTGCTCCCCCAGCAGCCTAACCCGAACCCTCGGCAGCATCATCTTATCTATCTCAGTATCTGTCCGGGTACAGCTTACAAACCTGCTCTCCAACTCTTTTATCTATCTCTGCCTCTGGACATATTACTATTGTTCTCTGATCTATATGATTCTCTCAATCCAGTATCTTCTGTATCTCCTTATTCCGGATACAACAACTTTGGAAGTTAATATCCCGGGCAGGATGTCTTAATGATTCTGAAACTATACTTTTTGCTTGCTATGTATGGTTCGGTTCCTTTCTACTTTACCGACATAGAGAAGAGAAGATCCTATACTTTAATGACCCTTTCTGAACCGAGCTCAGCTGAAGTGATTCTCTTTCTCTCGTTTCAGATATGTTTCCGGGTCAACTCATAACTCCAAGATATGTTGCTTATGCTTCTCGGCGCTACTTTACTAGTTAGTTTTTCCATATCGTATTCTCTATTTTCCGTTTTTTTATGAAATTCCCTTAACTATTCTATTTGCTTTTTTTCAATGAAATAAGTGATGTTTGTTATCGAGCACCAAGTATAGAGTGGAGTAAAGACATAGCTCCCTTCCCTATGAAATGGAATTGCCTTTATCTAATAACCCATATATGATGCAACCAACCTAGTCTTCGACTGATGCCATAGATCTTTGATGCCTTATTCCCAGCTGTAGTAAAAGGGCTTCCTTCCCAATGTGCAAGAAGTTCCTTCACACCAGTGGCATAAAGTATCTTTTCAAGGGTATGCGGGTAAAAGCAGCACGTAGATCAGATCTCGGATCTTGCCGGGTTAAGCACGCTGAAGGTAGAAACCCCTTTGCTCTAAATAATAAGGAAGAGCTGGATGCTGCATCATTATTTGTGCCAACAGGAAAGGAATGAGATGACTGAGAATAGCACATTCCCCTTTATTCTTATGTATAGTAATTACCCTTTATTCTTATGTATAGTAAAGAAAGCTAGAACTATGAGAGTGGAAGGAAGGAAAGTGACTTTGTTGAGGTGCCGGTAGCCTAAGAGTATAGATCCATTCCGGAATGCTTGAGCTGTTAAGGGACAAAGCAAAGGGGCATTGCTGCTATAATAAGGGAGTTCATCTAGCTAGGGTAGGGCAATTTGATACTAATAAGAAAGAAGAGAATCATAGGACCCATATTTCTATCTCTTATTGTATACAAAGATGTCATCATAGGACCCATATTTCTATCTATCTCTTATTGTATAACATAGTAAGTAGGAAGTGGAATCAGTCCTTTGATATGGAATAATCCTAAGTTATCCTTTCTAATAAAGTGGTGGGTTGGAGAGATATTTGAGGGGGGCTCGAATCAAGAAACTATAATGCTCAGGGCATCCCGTCTCCGAAAGAGATTCTATATCTTTGGCCCAGGTTCCTGTTCACTCAAAAAGAATTGATGGCCATAAGTGACTTCGATAGGGCTACCCTTGTTTGAACCTTGAAAGAGATTGAACTCTATCTCGCCTTCCTCCGAAACTCAACTAAACAAGCAGATGCCTTACATAACTCGTGAACAAAAGCAAGGGGGCAATAATGAAGTACTTTATTGTTAGTTCCAGACTAAAGCGAATGAACTACCGTTAGCCGACGAAGACAATGACTCTGATAACTCCTAAAGACCTTGTGCTAATGCGAGTTAATAGAGCAGAGGCGGAGGCTAGACAACCACCTAATTATTCAAGTCACTAAGTGCTTACGGAGTTTCGGGGCCACCTCTATCTTATGATTCTTGCCAGTAGGAGCCATTAATTTGAATTTAGCGTGTGCATAGTATAGAAAGAAAAGAAGTCAATAAAGAGCTGCCTAATATCTAAAAGAAGTCAATAAACAGCTGCCTAATATCTAGATTATTTATGAATGCTGTGTTTGTTACTTCAATTCATTCTGTGTTACATTCTGTGTTACACTCTATGTTTCATTACTTGTTTTATTACTTACTTCTTTAAAGCCTCTATGTGTTTGATTACTTCTTTCTTTATAGAACCTCCTCTTACTTAATTAATGATTACTTGATTCTGATAATGCGCTTAAGAAGCAAGCACTCTTTTTGTGATTCATATCAGATCGCGCACTCAATAGCTTCCCAGTTGCTTCTTTCTGTTTAGCTCTAGGGGATTGGTGGAACTTCTTTTCAACACTTTTTTGATAGACACACACCATATAAAGAGGTATGTGTCACCTTAAATGGACATTGGAGGCTTATATCTATAATAAAGATATGAAATGAAGAAAGAACAAGTTAAATGCTAATGTAAGTTACTAAAGTCAGGTTATTCCTTATCTTCTCATAACTATATTCACAGAAAAAAGCCTATAAAGTGTAGAGCCAGGTCGTCTGTAAGCTTATATGGGTAAGGAAGCATTGAAGTTGGAGGGTAAGGAAGCATTGAGGTGGGAAGGCCGACCACTACACAGATTGATTTCTATACCAGAGGTGAGAAGGCCGACCACTACACAGATTGATTTCTATACCAAGTAATGAGCGATAGCGGAGCCAAGCCCCGCTCTACTCGGTTTCTTTCCCTCTCACCAGTCTTTATACGGAAGGCAAGAGAAAGAGCCAGAGACCAATAGCATTAAAGTGATTCTTCAATCAAAGGATACCCAGTAAGAGGGCCTCCCGCTCATACAGCTCGCAAGCAGTTAGCATTCCTTGTATCAGAATAGAGGATCTACATAAACCAAATGAGAGTTTTAAACATAGTGTAATTAACTTATTCTGGCTAACACTACATGGACGAAGAAGCATATGAAAGATCCAAGACAAAGGCTTCGGCAATACCCCTTCAGGTCCTCTGAAGAGAAAGACAGCTTAGGTTGACGGTGAAGAGAAACACAATGCAGCTTAGGTTGACGGTTGCGACCGGTTGGTTCGGCATCTTGGTAAAAGTCTCCCAACAATATTTGCAAAAGGATTGGTTATCTAGAAATATCAATAAAGTAAAGCTTGATTTATTTATTTCTGTCTTTCTTAGGAACAGCGCTACCGCGCCCGCCAAGCTACTTGTATAGCTACGGAGTTTGGTGCTAGTGGCTTGGTTGATTTCTTTCTTGATTGAATTTGGTTATGCTTCTTGCTCTCTAAAGCAATGCTTCTTATATTCGTTTCTCTTGCCCATTCCTTGAGTCCGGCTTTATAGCTGTAGTAGAATTACTTGACTAATAATAAAAGACTGATGATCCACCTGAAGCCGATCCTTCGTTATATGCTTATAGTTGTAAGGAGCAGAGATAAAGACCTGGAGATGGACAAAGCTATCGTTGACCCCGCATGTATTAGTTGCGAAAGGAAGGCAGTAGCCCCACAGATAAAGGTATCGGTTGTAGGCTAGATAGATGGAGAGAGGTTATTTCTTACAAACAAGAAACACTTTTGAGTTTACCCATTATTCCTTAGAGTGGGAAGTGAAGCATATAATAACAGTTCTATAGAGAGTGAAGCATATAATAACTAGTAAGGAATTGATATAAGTAAGGAATTGATATATTACTCGATAGAGGAAGGGGTTTTGGGGGGAGAAGTTGATCTTGGTCTATGCATGGAGAAGTTGATCTTGGTCTATGCATGCCGCTTTCTTTAGAAATCAAAAGCAATCTATTCTATATATGACATATGAAAATAGTATTAGTCTGGAGTGATACGACAAAAGCTCCAATCTAAAACCATTGATTGAAGGAATCGACCGATCTATCTTCCTAGTGATGAGAAAGCATTCGCCATAGTTGTTCGTTCTTAACAAAGCTTCTCTAAGCGATCGAAAGAGAAATTGATGTTTACTTGCAGGCTTCTACGATGGCGGGAAGAGGATGAAAACTCGTGCTTCTGAACTTGATTGAGTTCAATTGAAGGAAAGAGAAGAGTTATTGTTTTCAGAGCCATAGAAGAGGTCGGTTGCCAGTACTTTTCTTGTTGTTGTTGAATACCAGTAGTTGTAGTGACTTCTAGTAGTTAGTTGGCCCGAGAATCCTACTAATACATAAGTTGGAAAGTAAGGTGCTTCAAGCTCCTGTTCAAGTAGAGGCCCTTCTTGTAAGTTGTTCCTATTGCCTATCAAACATGCCTATCAAACTAATAGAGCTTTGTTGCCTGAGGTAGAGGAAAAGCACTAACTATAAGCAGATTTAGGGTATTTGTTGACAGCTAAGAGTCAAGGGAAGGGAAAACACCGGAGAGGCGAGGGAGACAGGGTTCAATTAATTGTATCCATTATACCTTAGATGCGGGTGCCTAGTAGCAGAGTTTAGAGAAGATAATAAGCAACGCGCGCTAACATGTAGTCTTATTGTTTCGGGGTGCTAATATATATTTGTTCTTAAAGGAAGCAGTCAGCTGGTTGTTTACTTACCCAACTTCTCGGTAACTAACCACACCTAGTAAAAGAGTTCTGTATTAGTATCGGTTTTGACTTACGCCCCTATTATTGGTTTTGACTTACGCCCGAGAATTTCTTCTACAAAAGCAAGCTACGAGAGATGGATGCAATTCTTTCTTATGTTAGGTCCATCAGAACAAGCAAGCGAGCACCCAGAACTCATTAATGCACCCGCTAAAGTCATAGGTAGTTGTATTGTAGTTTTGAAGTCAAAGAGACAAGCATATACTAGACAAGTCACTGCTACAAACACATAAGCAGAAGTTATTCAAATTCCAGTTTTCGTGAATGTAATTGCTCCCGGGCCTGGCTCATTCTTATGTTTATTCCGATCCTTTACTTCTTTAGAGGGTCTGCTTGGCCTCACTACTGACTATAGTTACAAGTCTCGTAGTAGCAGTGCTTGATTCAACCCTATCAATTTCATTATTCTCTTTATAATAGTAGGGAATGTTCTTAACCAGACCCGCCTGTTACTGACTTGTATCATTCCTATACTGACTAGTTGAATGCTTCTACTTACTTGTTCAATTCTGTAATTAGTGTAGCTCCATTCTCATTTATACCCCCGCCCTCTACTGGAAGGTAAATGTAACTGTCAACTCGCTTTCCTAACATGTAAGCTCACTTTAGCTAGTGTTCATCGTTGAATCAGTGTTTGCTACTCAAGAATAAGAGGTGAAGTCGAACCATAAAGATTCTAGTAATAAAGTGAACTATCACACAACTTCTGTAGTTTGATGGCAAATTCCCTAGGTAAGGCGCTTCAAATTGCATGAAAAGAGGCTTTCCGAGGGTACACGCAGAGGAGAGTTCGGCAACATTCTCTATTTACTACATGCTTAACACATAGGTTCTACAGCTCTAGCTCAAGCCTATGATTCCGTTTCTGACTCCCCGGATTCCCTCTCTTCTTGCCAGTCAATCTAGTACTCAGTCTCTCTCACCAACCCATGGGCTCTAAGGTCAAACTTCGTATGTGCTCTATACCAACCTAGCCTACCTCAAACTCTTTGAATCGAATGCTGAGGTAAAGTATAAGGCAAGGCAATAGGCTCATCTCTGCTAACTCAGGCAACTATAAATATAAGATAGAATAAATCAAAAAGATATATGGATTAGATGTTCCAGCGAGTAGGAGCGGGATCGGGGGTACTCTTGAAGAATGACTTGAAACCAGGCTTCTACTGCCACTAGCAATAATAGGCTTCTTAACCTTAGCAACTAGGCAACTCTGACTTATATTAGTACTATAGCGCCTTAGCCGACCCCTCTGATTCTCGAACGGAACTGTCAACTACTCCTTTAAGAACAAGAACAGGTATAATACCACGAGAACAGGCAATTGAGTCGACAACCACTGATGGAATTGCAGATGAAACTAGGGATGAAACAAGAACAGTGAATTCAGCATCTGTATTCCGACTTACAAAATAGGGCTTCTTCAACACCCTAACTTGACTTTTGAACTGGCTTTCAGCTCCTGACTTTATAACTTGAACTGACCATTCTACTTACTTTAACAAAGGTCAATCAAGCCGACAAGAAACTACGGGGTATAATAGATATGGGTAACTCACCTATGGCTCCGTCCTTTAATAATGGAGTTTACTCGGCTCGGAAGGGAGTTGTTGCCAGAAGAGAACCAGACTAATAATTCACTGAAGACTGCTTGGTTATACGTTACTTGGCCGGGTGTTCAAGCCAGTAATATGTCTTCTGCGCAGGTTTAGTCTCAAGGAATAGTATCAAGGTCCGGGTTCCGGGCTGGAATATCTTAAAGCCTTCCATTTCATATTCTGTAGAGTTCTTTTCTAGCTTTGTGCGCTTGCTAAGTCTAGGTTTAGGTTCGGTTCCACTTTCATCGTATAGACAGAAATAATGGAATCCAAATATCTACTGCCTACAGAGAGCAGAGCGGTCAAACTGAAGCGGTAAGTGAATAAGTATCATATCTTGGTATGCGAGCAGTGTGAGCTAAGTATACTCTAGAATCATAATCCGCTATAGAAGGAACAGTTTCAACAGCAGTTTCAACAGAAGTTAACAGAGTCAGTTTCACAGTAAGGAACAAAAACACAGGACTCGGTCACAACTTTAGCACAACTCGAAGCCAGTTCCTGTTCGAGTGGATGGAAGATGATTCTCAAGTTGAAGAGGGCAGTTCAAGATTCAAGTCGAGTTCCAGATTCAAGTATCGTTCTAGAAACAAGCAAAGGCATGGCTAGGGCTGGCTAAAGAGAAAGATGATTTGATTTAAGCTAGTGTACGATAACCATAAGAAGGAGCAGACTCAGTACGAGGGGAAAGTCCAAACTCTTGAAGAAGAGGTTCAAACCGAAGATGGAGCAGAAGCCGAATCAACCCGCTGTTATTGTTTCATCCTATAAAGAAACCGAATCCACTCGACTAGCAGACAAGCTGCGTTAATAAGTGCAAGCGACCGTCTTCTCTCTGAAGCACTAACGGAGTTCGTTCAAAGAGCATAAGTTGAAGTCGAGCAAGAGTTGAAGACCGCCTACCATGTATATAATTCTAATCAAAAGTGGAATCAGTTATCAGCCGAGTAACTACTAGACAAAGACACTCTCGACAAAGAATTCAACTCAAACATAGGAATTAGTGTACGGGGTGTAATAGCATAAAAGAAGGAACTACCCCATGTGCTCTTTCTCTAAACTAACTAACTACCCTAGTGCTAGTGATCCTTTCTCTCAAGTCAGAATGAAAGCAGAACTACGGAATTCAATCCATTAGCAGAAGAATGGCTATCCGCGCAAAAGAGGAAGAATCAAACGTCAGTGCACAAGAATCAACACGGAACATGAGTAAGTAAAAGAATGAAGAGCATCATGCCAAGAATGAAAGTATGCCTTATACTTGCGTATTTCAAACTAAAACCCCTGCCTTAAAGCCTTCCCACGCGCACTAGGAGAGTTAGCCTTAAACTCCTATCTTGTATTCTCGCTTGGTAATTTCTTTCTTAGGAAGGGACAACCCACATACTCAGTCTTAGCACTCTATCTTGAATTATGACTTTCACCTATAAATATTACTTGACCGTCTATAGGTTTGACTTGACGACATATCCGCATTGCTTTCCTGGCTACCATTCTTTCACTACTGCGAATAGGCCTTACTCGGTGTATCACTAAATAAGCCTTACTTGTCCCAGGTTAGGTCTGCCGCCCTGACATCTAAATCATATGTTCACTTATTGGCCTGCCTCTCTTCACTCGCAAACTAGTTCTCTCGGGTAGGAAAGGGTTAATCGATCTTAGGTTTTCTTTAAAGCAGTATTTCACCTATTGGGCTTGCTTTCCTGCTTGAACTATGGATTCACGGATCCTTTAGCATCTTCCGATAGAGCAAACACTGAAACCGGGCTGTACTACCGATAGAAAACCTTGCTTTACGAGCTTTGAAACTGACACCGCTTGCTCGTATACTGGCCTCTGAGATTGAAGTCTATCTCTCCTTACTTGAGACTTAATCATGTAGTGCGCTTCTTTATATCATAGATATTCTTTACGTAAGCAAACTTGAAACCTCTCTACACGACCTAACGCGTAAGATCCTATTTTCTTCCCTGAACCAAACTTGAAGATTACCCGTTTTTGCTGCCCAATACCGGCCATTACTATCTTATTCTTCCCTGATAACTACACTTTCCTTTCGAACAGGCCATTCTCCATGACACCTTGCTTCACTCGGACCTATTGATTATCTATATCTATAACAACATCCTTCTCTTTTGTTCCTAAGCTTATTTCCTTTCTTAGGGCAGCTGACTTACTTTCTATTTCATCTTATCTCTAAGACTTGGAGGCGGGACAAGCAGCTTAGGCGAACTCTCCTTCACTTGCGGACCTGCTTGCAACATTGAATCAATTTCTCTCTCTTGCTTAGAGTCAACTCAAAAGCTCAACTCAAACATCAATTTATTTACTGGTCAGGTGTTCTATAACTAGTGAATCTCGACACAATGCAAACTTTCTCCTAAGCGCCGAGTCCAACAACCAGGCAACGTAGTCCTTTCTTCACCTCCGTAGAGTTATTAACAAGTAACGTTTTTGAGACTATCTCGAGCAAGCTCCCGTTAGCGCTTCAGCTAAAGCAGGACTTGATTCTGCCCCGACCTCTATAGGATGAAAGTAGCCAAGAACTGAAAGAGGAGACTCATATATTGTTGCACACTTCTGATCCTTATAAAGATCCTTCCTCTTTACGAAATTCTTTACAATACTCCACTTATTTTCTTGAACGATGGGGACCTGGCAATACGGAACTACTATCCTAAGTAAAAGTCAACTAAACAAATAAGGAATTTCCAGCTTCCGGCTTAAGATCTTTTCACTGAGTCTTGGAATTCATTTTTCTCCGAAGTACCTTCTTAGCACTAGATGACGTACCTGAGGATCAGAATAGAGTATAAGAGTTAACGGTTGGCGAGAGGGGGCACTGGGTGGATTTGCTACCAACATAACATCTATTATACCCCTATGGTTAACTGGACTTTATACGGCTTATGCACTTGTTCGGTGAAGCATCCCCTATCCGCATCAGCTTACTTGATAGCTACTGTAGGCTCTGGCTAATCTACCAGCGCTAGGTATTTTACTTAGGGTAGGTCCATCTGTATCCTTAGGGTAGGGCTAGTTGATATCCTCTTCTTTCTTAATAATAAGATGAAAACCTATTAAGCCCTAGAAAACAGCACTTTCAACTATCTACTTTCCTAAAACACTTGACTTCGCCTTTCCTTACCTATTCTTTCGTACTGCCCTATCACTTGGCTTTCCAGAGTAAGGTGTGTTTGTGTGAAACAATGAGAGTTTGGTTCTGCGTCCTGTGAATAGGTTTTGAAGCGAGGTATGGTCCAAGTCTTGTGTATCTTCTTTTGTTTACGTCGGTCGTGGAGAGTCTATTTGTGAATAAGTGGAATCCGTTGTTGGTCAAATTACAGGTTTGACTGGTTTACTCTCTCAATCTGGTATTCAAGCAGGATCTGGATTTGAAGAAGGATAATCATCTGTTAGGTAACCTCTTTCTACACTATGTGCTCTAAAGTTATAATGGAATTGAAGAAGGGAATTTGAATGATCAACTGCTGGAGCTAGTACGGTGGAAAGTGCTGCCGATTCATTGCACTGCTTACGATGAAACTCATTGTCCTGTCTCGCTTACCGCTTACTTATCTTTTGTGCCGGGCAATACCTTTTTGACTATGCTTATACTCGCTGGAGTTAAGTTCGTTTTTACCTCCACAGCTTAATGAAGGAGAGTAAGGAGTGAGTCTCGGTAAGCTAAGGCTTATTGTAGCGGGGAACAAGAATGATTCAGTTGCTTCCTATCCTGCTTATTCAATGGGCATGCATAGCTTAACCCCCGGCTTCAGATGTGGAAACGGATCTATATTCTTTACAAGTTTCTACTTATAGTAGATCTCGCAACAAATCATTTCATCCTTCTTGCACCAAGTATCTATATCTAAGGTAGGAATATTACAATGATTTATACCTTAATAGCATTTACATCTTTTACTTGCACATTAGGAGTGACTAAGTAAACCGACTTGCACATTAGGAGTGACTAAGTAAACCCTTCTTTCTGCGCTCGGTGGTGAAACCCGGATTTTCTACCCTTAACTACAAGGAAGCTGTGTAAACCAACCCCTATCATAGACAAGGAAAGGAGCGTAAGCCTACTTAACTCAGTCATTTCTAACTGCCACCCTGTAGCGAAGAATTGAATGAAACTAATAACTCCACTCGCCCCGTCTTTTCAACAAGTAATGGTGCAACAAGAAGTAAGTAACTCGTATTTCAAATAAGCAATGGCTTTCGCACACTAACAAGCTGCTACGGAACAAGTCAAGTTAGCAGGAGGAGTTCTCGTACAGAAATGGGTAATTCTATAAGAAAAGAAGTGTTTGTGCCGTGCCGCCTTCCCTTGTCGTAGAAATAGGTTCCTTCTTCAGCGCTTGAAAGATCTGTATTTGTTTCCTCGGCACAAGAAAGATGACTGTTTGACTTTACTGAAGACAGTCGAGTGAGAGTTGAGTCGACCAGAGAGGAAGAATCCGCAAGACCGGAAAGTTTAGTAAGAAAGTAAGCAGTAAGTGATTCAGTGTCAAAGTAGATAGAAACAGAATAATTTGCTCTGTATTATAGATGAGGGTAACCAACCATAGGCATAATAGTAGAAATGACTCATATAGGCACCCCGAAACTAGACACTTAGATGGGCACCCCAAGATAGGAGTAAGAGCACCTTTGGCGTCGGGAAACAAGCTACCTATCCCGGAACTGTCTTAAGAATTCATTGAATCTTTAGAGCGCAGCGCCGATATCGTATATATAAGTGCACCATATGTATGTCACCCTATGCATACAAAGCTATTTACTATGGTACACAAAGAAAGTAGATCACCTGCATAACAAAAGCAGTAGCTATAGCAAAGGAAAAGTGGTTTACAGAGATAAAGCAAAAGCAGTAGCTATAGCAAAGGAAAAGTGGTTTACAGAATCTATGCCCTTCCGTTGGAGCGTGCTGTGAGAATGGACTAAGCCAACCGAACTCGGTTCTTATGTGTTTTGTTTGGATTTCCTACAGGTTGATAGTATCGTTTCGGTATTATATTACCCACCTGAGTACTAAGAAGAACCTTTAGGCGGTGCCGCTCCGTGGGCATTCAAAAGGGATTCGGCTGGCTTACCGGAAATAGTCAATGGTGTAACCCTTCTTTTGCTTGAAAACCTGCCCCAGGTATGATCGTCGAAAGGATGGATTCTATCTTTGCCATTGTCCTAACGTGAGAGAGTTATGGAGGAAGCAACAGCGCTAGTTCATAGCTTCGAAACTAACTAAGGGACTTTAGGGAACTCAACTCAACAACTTATTTGATTTATTGCACCAACCCGCCAAGCAACGACTAAGGACTTTGTTGGAGGCTTTTCAGCGGTAAGGAAAGTTTAGTTATCGTATCATCATACAAAGAATAGGGGATAGTGTTAATCTAAGGGCCATAATACATAATTGCTAGCGCATCTAGTAGAAGAGAAGAGAGTAAAGAACCTAGTATCTGAGAGGCATTCAATAACCTAGTAATCAATAAGATAGGTAGGCAGGTAAGAGAGAAATCAACAAATAAATAAATCAATCAATATAGTATGTGAAAGAAGTAACCAAGGAAAAGAGGTAGGCAAGGAAAGGACTTATAGTTCCATACCAGAGTTCAATATATGTATTAGTTCAATACAATAGTTTGGGTAAGTCTATACTCAGCTTGGCGGTCTAGGAGCCATCAATTGTTCTCAAGGATTTCATGGTATCTCCCCTGATTGATAGTACTTATTGGACTCTGATTGATAGTACTTATTGGGCTGTAAACCATGATTGGCAATTGTTGGCTGGAACACCTGATTTCTAGTGGAGGGCTGAAGCCACAAATGCGGAATTCCATCTTTCTAGCTTAGAGTCAAGTCAAACAGTCAAATCAACAACTCCTGTAAAATCCACAACTCCAGTTAGCGCAAATCATGAAACAACTATACCAGACGCCATTGACGCACTTATTCTATTGAAACAGCTTATGCTTTCGATCCTGATCTGACTTTCCTACCTTCAATTCCGTTTCCTACTCCCCGAATCCCTGAGTGTTGTGTTTTTTAGGAGCTTACGATACATAGCACTCTTTACAAGAGTGGTGGACGGTGTTTACGTGCTGGATCCTGCACCGCTGACCTGTGCCAAGTACATCTCCTATGGACATGCATCTTCTACTTGGCCATGCCCCGCCTTCAGTTCTTAAAAGCATGTTATCTCAGTATTGCCAATTCTTTCTTTGTTTCTTTGTTTGAGACTTGTTGTTGTTTTGCTAAACTAATAAAGAAGTATTATCCTGATATATGAAATATACGGTCCTCTGCTTCCTTTGAGTTGATACATGATGATGTATGGGTACTCTAGTTCTTACCGGTGTCTCTCCATGTATGTTCCTATTCCCTTCTCAGACTGTGTTTACCGTTCCATAACGAGTTTTTTGCTTTTTATCTGTAACATTCTTTATCCTCACCACGGGGCCAAGCTACTTGTTGTGAGGTAATTTGCCATTAGCTCTATGAAACCTCTGTTCAATTACTCGACCTGCTTTTTCATCTACCTCTATTCTTACCTGTCTTTACTTGTATCTTTATTTGTAAGTAATACTTTCCTATATGTTATAGTTGTTTTATTAAATACCAGAGTGAGGAGTTCCGCCCCGACCTATCTCCTTTACCATAGTAGTTGCGGCGTTAACTTGGCCCGGTTCTTCCTAAGGTTAGCTTTGCCCAATTTCTTCTTTCCTTTTGAGCTATGAAGCCAAAACATAAGATGCTAGAGGCTCGAATTACTGGAAAAGAAATCACTGACGCCTTAGCAGATACGAAAACAGGAAAGTTCGCTGTTGGAGGAGGACACATATGAAAAACTCAATGCTTCCCTTTTGCTCCATAATAGAAAATAGGAATTGTTTTGGAAAGAACTCAGTTAGCGAGTTACACCTCATACTCTCTAGTCGCACAAACAAAAAGGATTACTTTCTAACAGCTGATGCTGATTCTCGGCTGTAAATGACAGAACGACTTCTTTATGGAGATTAAACCAGAACTGAGTCCTTTATTCGGGCGTAAGCCACCCGTCCTTTTCAACAAGAAGAACAAAGGCAGCTTTAATAGAGGGGCAAGTCACATATATCTTTATAACACTAAGACACTCCGTAACAAACAATAACAAAGCGCCCTAAAACCTGCACCATCAGGCCAGAAGAGTAGTGAAAGTCAAGGTAAACTCAAATGATAGGGAATCTACTATCTAAACTCGGAAACACTCTCCTTAGATAATGATATTTTCTCTATTCTATTTCTTTGGGTGCTAATGGATAGTTTGATTTCATGATTTCATTTCCTCTTAGCAAGACACAGTTCTAAGTGTCGTAGGTCAGTTTCATTTTCTAGTTAAGCAGTTCAGTTAGCTCCTAAATTCCTATGTGCTAGGCGGAGTGAGGTAAATCTTTTTCAATTGATTTCTGTGCAAGAATACTCTATGGCCCGTCAGTAAAGTATCAAGGAACAGTATACAGTAGAAAGCAGCATGTTAAGATCTAATTAGAAATTGGCACAAATCCAAGAAGAATGCGGAGTATAGAAATATGGGTATAGGTCATAAACAGAGATTCAATTCATGGTGGCTTCCTGCGCTATAAGATGGATTCAATTAAAATAAAGCTGTTTAAAGATCATAGGGTAAGGATCTTCAGCAGGAACAGAGGCTAAAGAAATCTATCTGTAAATACACATCCAGTGCCCTTAAGTAATTGTGTCGCTAAAGGTTCGTTCTTTTAATTGCCTCTGAAAAACCGATTACTGCTGACTTTGGCACCTATGCCTACATACCTACTTCCTGGGAGGATTAAGCCGAGTGTAGTTCTGGAAATCCTAGCTATTCTAAGCTCTCCCAAATCCCAATACGAGGGAGTAAAAGACGCCCCACAACCACAAGATGAGGACATCCCAAAGACATACGGAATAACTTCATGGAGTACGAGGGCCACAGAGAAGAATCAAAGAATTTCCAATGACAGAAAGGATATACGAAGAGAAAAGGAGGTGCCACAGCTAGGATGAATCCTACACCCCGTTAGCACAAATGTCCAAGAATCATAGGGCCCCAGATAAGAAGTAGGAGGCCAAAAGTGCGTGTCAGTTAGGGACTCTGAGAAAGACCCTTAGAGTAGATTTCGATGCCCAGAGACAGTATCACTTTGTTCTTCTCCATCCAACAATAAAGAAAAGAGCAAGGAGCTGAAAGCCTTTGGGGCAACCAGCCAGCAAAGGATAGAGCTAAGCATTTAGGGTTGGAATTGACCAGCGATCAGAAAAGAAAGCGGTCAAAGAAAGGTCGAGGCCCTAGATCGAGTCGGTCGAGTTGAAGCTAAGCCTTCCCTCTCTCAGCAATTTAGGTGAAGCATGAATGTAATGAACTCATTCGACATCAGGAACAGCTGGAACGGCTCTCGAGTGAGCAACCAATATTGAATGCAAAAGTGAATGGCGCGGCCGGTTTATGTTATGAAACATTGACTTGAGGAAACTAACACTTTTCTGGTATCTGCGGGTCAACGTCCTAAGTATATCTACTTTCATTTGAGCGTACTAGCCCCTTTACTAATGAATGGATCGAGTCGAGCTCTTCTCTTACTTAATCTTAATGGGGAAAGCGCATTTTTCACAGGGGAGTGATAGAATGAGATGGAGAAAGCATTTTCATAGGGGAGTGATATAATGAGGGGCTCGAGGGTCTGGTCTGTCTTTCTTTCTCGGTAGGAGTTACTTCTCCAACTCAGGATTCTTATCCTTTTGTCTTATTAGAAGAATTTCTATTCTAGGACAGTACCCAACATTCCATTCTAAAGTGTTGCTTGAGGTAAACTGGTGTTCAATTCTTTAGTGGTTGTGAAGTATGTGTGAAATTGTTGAGTGTTGAGGGACAGAGTACTCCTCTCCATTCCTTCCCTTACGCGCCGAGGAAACTAATACGGATTTGCTTTTCTCTCTCCATAACTACACTTTTCTCGCACAGCTAAAGCTTATTATACCGCTGATGATACTTATTCATAAGATCTGGATCCTGCAGAATCGACAACAACACTTGTTTCTGGTTTAGAGTCTCTTGAAACCGGTGTTTGAGGGTTTGTCTTGTTAGTTCAGAATCATAAATACGAGTAGGGGTTTCATCCCGTAGTTAATCCGTATAATCTCTGTGCTTGTTGGCTCAAGTGCCCTGCAATACGAGGTAAGGTCGGCAGTAGTAAAAGAATGGTTTGCTCGATGAACAAAAAGGGCGGCTCCCGGGTTGGTTTTTCCCATCAACTAAAGAGCAAGGCTATCAGGCCTATTACTAAAATGTCTTTCTCAAGAGCAAGAGCTAACACAACTCTTTTCTTTTTTTTTTGTACTTCCCACGGTAAAGCGAAACGATTACCCGAGACACTACACTAGCTCTAAAAATGTTTTAGTCGTTTATGATCGAAGCGGATTCTCTCTTCTGGAACCATACAATCTGGCTTTACTTGGATAGCGTCATGAACCGAGCAAAGGATATAGCTAAGGAAACACTTGCATCTGGCTGAGGACTAAATATAGGAGCTCGCCTTGCATACAAGGGGAAAAGATGGAATCTGGTAAAAAGATTCTGTGCCTATAGTCATTCCTTTATCCAGTTCCGTGCCTATAGTCATTCCTTTCTATGGTAGCAATCAGGTCTCCAGTCGGTGGAGGAAGTAAGGCTTAGCAGTCCTATCAGTGCCCTTATGCACAGAAACAGTTGGAGTCAAGGCAGTCTGTGGTTTCTAAGGCCTATAGGCCGGTCCTGTCATTTCTGTATAGATTTATAGAAAGGGAGCGCCTTTAAGGCTTTCAGCACCTTCTCTCCTCCCCAACGCCGCTATCTGTCATCAATTCCTTCTCTCCTCCCCAACGCCACTATCTGTCCAAGGGGAAAAGCAAACTCAAGGGTACCAACGCAAGCTTCCGTTTTCAAGTTAGTTATGAATCCGATGTGAGATGCCTCGCCTAGCTTGATTAATAGCCGCCCGGGCCCATGTTCTCGGTGCAATGCAACGTGTGAAATGACTTAGTCAAGAGATCGTAGGATACCGGCAAAGCCAGAAGGTGGATACTCGTTGTTTTGATTTAGCAGGTGGATACTCGTTGTTTTGATTTAGCAATTCTATTATATCATAAGGGGTTGAAACACTAAAATGAAGGTGCGAAGTTTCGAACATGGTTGTTATAAAGTTCCCTATCTCTGCTATTATAGAATAAGAAAGGAAAGATAAAGATAATAAGAAAGGAAAGAGAAAGGCAGCACATATGAATCTGACTCAAGTGGTCATCGAGAAGAAGTCGATTCGCTGAAGCATAAAAGAGAAGGTAGTTTAGTTAACCCGGGCCAGGCCAGCCCTTAGCATCTAAAGAATGCGCTCTTCTCAAGCTTTTCAAAAAGGGGTGTGTGTTGGTTTGGGCAATGGAAGGCACGAAGAAAACCATCTTTAGCATACGGGAATCGAGCAGACATGATCAATAATGATTCAGAGGACAAGGGCAGCTTGTTCTACCTTCGGGATAAACGCTCTTTTCATGGGTTTTTTCTTTGACAGTCTTACTGGATTTATAGTTGATGGGGCAAGGCTTAGCAAATAAATAAGCTTGTGTCGGAAGAGAAGTAAGTAGAAAACAAAGCAGTTCGCGGAACCTGATTGCCCTAAGTCGGAGTCAGAATAAGGTTTAGGCTGGAAGACAAGCAACAGATATCTCGGATGTTGCCATTGCCAGGAGCATGGATGCCAAGAATGCCCTCAGTCTATGTCTTTCTATATAGGCTTTAAGGAAGCAAGTAAGCATTAAAGAGGGGCTTTGTTGGACCTTCCGACCGACTGAAGGATCTTTTCCGTCTTTCGAGATGCGAATAGATTGACTATTGAGATAACGAAGATATGACCATATTAAAGATCTCATTTATTCATTTCATAGAGAAAAGGATTAGCTGCTTTCTGAAAATGATAGAGAGAGAACAGCGCTACCGCCATGAATACTTGACTCGCTCATAACAGAATTAGAACATATTATTTGGAGTCTTGCATTTGTAGGAGTTGCTTGGCCCTTTGTAGTAGTTGCTTGGTGGCTTTCAGCACCTTTATTTTCATGGAGCTCTTTAGATAGGTAGAGGAAAGACGTAACTAGACGACCGCGCAGAAAGAGACGTAACTAGACGACCGCGCAGAAAGAATAATCTCTTTTATAGCTTCCGATTGCAATGGAGATTCCTATGGTTTCTCTAGTTTCTCAGACTATTATGGATATTCCCCCAGATGCGAGTTACAGCCTTGTAATCAAGGGTCCCTTACTTCACTTCATGGATCTTTAAGAAGTTCAAGAAGAAAGCTACGGGCATATACCCCAGCCGCGGGGGAACAAGTGCCACCTAAACAGCTAGATTATCTATCTATAAGCCTCGCAAACCCTTCCTTTGTAAAGGACCTTTCCCGCTTTCCTGACTTTCCTTCCTTGGCTAGTTCAAAAAACGCTTTTTCCATTGTTCTGATAATAAGATTAATCAGAATTGTCGCTTGGAATAATAGGCTTTGAAACAGAAAGGAGGTAGAGAAGCTCTGAGATGGAAAGGAGGGAAGCTCTAAGTTAGGTAGTTAGGAGCGAAGGTAGTACGAGGCAGAGCCAAGACTCATCTCATGTGGAATCATCAATACTTAAAGGATAGAGTAAAACTCTTGGCAGGTCGGGGGGCAAGCTTGACTTTCACTTCGGGAATAATCAATCTAGCTTTTTGAATGGGGCGAGGCTAACGGTTCTCGGGCGAATTCCTTCTATTGGTCTTATACTATGGGTGGATACAGACTCAGAGTGAGGACCCGTGCCAGCAACTCCTGTAAGCGCAAATCATTTAGGAGAAGTCAAAGCATAACCCTGACAAGACAAGTGGTTAGGGCTTTCTTCAACTTACAGAGCGGATCTATACTCTTTACCTCGAAACTAGGAATTTCACTTACTTAAACCAAAAGTGTTTTTTTCTCAATGGATAATATGGATCTCGCACCAGCAATAGAATAATTGAAGTACCCCGCTGCGCTGCCCCCTACTGAGGATACAGCTACATCACTTGGCTGCGCTGCCCCCTACTGAGGATACAGCTACATCACTTGCAACTTCAATAAGTCCAGTGGAGAATGTGCTTTCTTGTCTTCTCTCTTAGGGCGCAATTAAAGAAGGATAGACAGACCGACCGACCATCTTCAAACCGACCATCTTCAATTTGATCTAGAATAATAAAGATCTGCATAATCAGGATCAGAAAAAGAGGTCTTATAGCTTCGAAAGAACACCGACTGCTGTATAAACAAGGGAATAATACGCAAGGAGAGAAAGATGTAATGTTGCAATGCGAGTTGACTCTAAACCAGAAAAAAGGGGAGTTCTGGGCTTGACGTCTACAGGTTAGAGTGTCGGTGCGAGTTGAGTACTTAATTGAGGCGCTAATAGAGTTTCCGCTTGATCACATTCCTTTTCTTTATAGGCGATAGGCGTGTGAGGGTGATTCAATTCGTATGCTCGCTGTCGCGGCAGGAGCTACTGTTACGTGTTCTTTAAATTCCTGTTTTCGTTCCTTTCCCCTTAGTTAAAGCATGAAATTCAGGATAGTAAGCCTATCTGGTTGTAGTTGCAGAAGGGCCTTTGGTCACCTCGTTAAGTACATTAGTGGAGGCTCGGAGTCAGCTTTTCGTTCAGTAGCTACAGGATCAAAGCAAAGGATGTCGGTACGATAACCAGTAGTAACAGGCTCGTATGCCCGGGTTCTATTCTTTCTACTGTTTAACAGTTCCAGACCTGTGTTTAAGTAGCTGGAGAATGAGGCAGTTAGCCCGAATCCTGTAATGTCAGACTCAATCCGCAAAGCAACGATCTGGTTCAGTAGTTAAAGCATGTTTGTCACTAGCTCCACTCAATTCTCTTATTGTGAACATAGTGCTCAATTCCTATTTTTTGGAGGTGAGGGAAAGGGAACTCAGATTGACTATTTTACCAATCAAACAAACATCCTGGGTGGGATGTCAGTGTACTACTCTATACTAGTTCATTCTTTCTCGTGTGTATAAAGGGTATGGAAAGCAAGAATAGTGGAATCCTGACTTGAGAGCTGAAACTCAAGATCTAACATATGCCTCAGCGCACCCACAAGTAACCTCCTCTACGACTGAACGAAATTCTCCCTATGTGTATACAACAGCACATTCTTTTATGACTAAACAGAGTTCCGTTTCTCCCCTTTAAGTTGACTGACCGCTCTTTTGCTTTCCTACCTGGAATTCTGACTTACTACCTTGATAGGGCTACCTCAGGTCAATTCCTTATTTCGCATTTGAGATTCCCTCTGATCCGGTGTCTGCTCTGTTACTACTTAGTTTGCTTACTTAGCCAGCCTTATGTTCCCTCTCCTCAGCCAGGGTATCCTGACACCATAGAGTTTTGATCTACGCCAACTACGGGTTTATTGCCTCTATCACCGATATTAGGACTATGATCGACTACCCCCATCAGTTGGATTATTACTTGAGAGTGAAATTATGCACCCTTAGTCTCGCTTTTGTTGGTTGATTATTCTAATAGAGCAGTCTCGGTTTCAGCCCTGATATCGTTGGTTGGTGGACTTCCCCCAGCTATGAGTTCTATTCTCGTTAGGCAGTGTTGGATAAGCAAGTAAGGATTCGGATCTGCGATTAGAGACGAAAAGTAAGCTTGATTCCTAGGTTCGCTTCTTATCGGTGGAGGTAGCTTTACCCTGTGCCCCAGCTGTTGCATTACCACTTATTGGTTAAAGTATTAGAAGCGCTATTTATAGGCTTATATGGTAGCTTGGTTTTTCTACACTTCACTAATACAGATACAGATTGATGGGCATGAGCGGAAGGCTCAAAGGTGACCCCTGAAGAACGAAGATTTAGATTCCGGCAGGCCCACAGACAAGAATATAAGATTTTCATGGATGGGATAGAGGATAAGAGAAAGTCAAGATAGGCTTAGAGCCAGGAAAGACGTAGCGAAAGGCATTAGTGGAATGACCCTGGTTTGAGGTTACCGCTTAGGAGTGGTGTGGTGGCTTAAGTCTAATAGCTAGGGGGTTCAGTCCTTAGGGGCGCTACTGAAGTGAAGTCTGATACACTGACACGCGAGTTACTACTTCTTTGTTTTCTTCTTAGAGCGTAAAAGGTTAGTTAATTCCTATGCTCGAGCAAAAGTCTTAGTTCTTTGTTTGCTTCCTGTCAGCCGAACACAGGACTTGTTTATAACCAGTTAGAACTCCTTATAACAATTCCATTCTCCTATCGAGTTTCATCCGTTCTCCTATAATATATAAAGATAGATCATTCATTTAGTGGGAGCTTGGCCGTTAGATAACCTTACTTAATGGGTAGTAAAGAATTTCCATTAGCCAATGACTGATTTCTTTCTTTGCCAGCAAATACTGATTCCACTCGGGGTGCCGACCCACCCATCCTCTGGTATTGAACATATCCTTCCTGAGCGCCCAAGTACTGATTGTCTTTCTTTATCCTAAAATCAATCCTATAGAAAGTTCTCGTTATTTTCTTATACGAAGCTCTTGGGCTTGGGGTAGCTTTAGAAGCAAGTAAGGTTTCAGGTTAAGAAGAGGGCAGCTTTATAGATGCCTTTGATGCTAGGGCAGCGAACGATGGCTACTTAATATGATGGGTGCGAGAAAGCCTTTCCGGGCAGTCGTCTGTAGTTGCTGTTGCTGTTGTGCTTGACTCTGTTGTGCTTGCTTCACTTTTCTCTGTGTTTGTTGGCGCCAACCAAGAGAGGAATAAGGATTGCAAGCTGTTTCAAGATCAGGATATGGAAATGTTGTTTCCGTTCTCAAGTCAGGTGTTGGTCCAGCTATGTGGGTTGAAAGCCCTGAGCTAAGTAGTTGATTGGCCCTAGTGCAACTCAAAAGTCAAAAGAAAACATATCATATATACTCATATCATATATACTAATATATATTCAAAGAGGAGGAGGACTTCCACTTTCAAAGAGGAGGAGGACTTCCACTCAATTACTTACCGCAACTAAGTACTTACCAGAACCATCAAATTGACATTACCCTCATTGCTTTTGACACTACCCTCATAGCTTCACACTAGTGGTGACTTGTTGGGGCCTGTCTTCAGTCCACAAATATAGAATGGAAACATAACTTTCCTGTTCGTCAAGCATTAACCGCGCTGAGAGACTGTAGGGCTATAAACAAAGAGAAACTTGATTCTTTCCGAGCTACCTAACACCGAAAATAGAACTCGCTTTTGACTCTTACGTTAACACAACGTCTTGCTTATTGCGCCTGCACCAACCTAACTCTCCCTGACCCGACTCTCAAAACTCCAATAGCTAATGCTGCAGGGACCTATATGATTCTTAAACTAGCGGCCGAACACAGGACTCTGCCCCGACCTATACATTCAGGGAAATGGAACTGGGGCAGTACTACATGAAACAAGGGTCGATGTAATTGAGCTAGAACAATAATTGGAACAGGCCTCGCTCGCTCCTTTGCATTATCATTCTCATTTCATTGCCACAAGGTAATCATAATCTGAATCATCATCTAGATCAATAAAGTATCTCGGTGTTGTCGATGAGAGAGTAGTGATAGGCAAGAGAAGGATCTTAAGAAGGAACAGAATCGAAAGCAACTGATTGATCTTCAGCAGAAACTAGATAAGGATTAGAGACAAGATCCGGCGCACACTAACGCATCACGAGAGTAAGAGTCCGCAGAAGCAGTGGAAACGGATTGATTCCTATTGATCATCGGCAGTTAGAGCAGTGTCTTCACTCATTTCCATACCTTGTGCTTGAAAGTCATAATTCCATTCTTAACAAGTGGAGAGTTAGATGCTGCCAAGTGCTTTCTTCGTCGTTCGTCGTTCGTCAACTGAAACTGGTCATTCAGCCGCTTACTTGGGCACTGATCCTTATCTTGTAGTTGGTCGACTTGAAGTTCCTTCCCGCACAGCTTAATCTTACTATATGCGCTTTATTCATTAGTAACCGACTCGTCTCCGGCATTGAATCTGTATTCTGATCCTGGCTTTCGCACCCTTATAGTGGAGTTATGTATTGAGAGTGTCATTCCTAGTGTAGCTCCCCCGCTCCCTTATGATTAGTATTAGTTCTATGTCGCTTCTTCTTATATATAAGTATGCTTCTTCTTATATATAAGTAGTAATAGAATACCAGGCAAGGAAAGGTGGACTCAATCTAGGTTTGATGCCAGTGGTTAAAGGATATAAGTTTGTAGTTGGGATGAAAGATCATAATGAAGCTATGAGAAGCGTCGGGAAGCTAAGGTTTAAGTAGAAAGGTGAAGTAGTAGAGTAGGCCAAGCCGATCACAATCAGATGAAAAGGAAGCTGTGTGTGTTGTTACAAGTTCTATACCATGCAAAAGAGAGATCCAATTCCTTACTTTTTGTCACTTCAAGTTGAGTTCGGTAAAAGGGAAGCCAAGTCCCAGTAAGATTATGAATATAGAGGGATAGGGATGCAGTGTTAGGTTTACAAATATCTATCTTGGTAGGCGTTATCAAATACTCTTTCCTTAAAGTGGAGTTTGCCGTTACGTGTTGAGCCTGCAAAGAAAAGAGCCCGCAATTCAACAAAGTAAGGAAAGGAAACCGAATGCTCATCTCTACACGTAGCGGAAAAGTAGAAAATGTCATCGTATCATACTCAGAAGAAGAGTCAAAAGCATAAAAAGGAAAGTCAACTCGATAATCAGCATCAGCAGGATCGAGATCTGTTAATCAAAAGTAAGCTTAAGCTGCAAGTTCAATTACTGGTTTGTGTGACTGGTTTACTTGACCAACTATATGGATATATAATATAATAAATGGTAAGTTCATTCTTTGGCTTGTTCGGGTGTTCAAGCAATATCATAAGCTGTATACAATCAGTCAACTGCTATCGGGTCTTCAAGTAGAGAGTCGTCGGGAGTCAGCTCATCAATTGCATTCTGAACGTTAAGTAAAGTGGAGGTGGGCAAGGACTTCTAGTTCAAGTGCTCAAGAGATTCTATGGAATTATGACTTTAGAGTCGAGGCTTGTGTTTAAGTCATAATCAGAAAGTGTAGGTCTTGTCTTGGCTTTCCCTTATGGAGTAGTGGTCCAACAGTCGGTAAGACCTCGGGGCTAGAAATGACACTTATTGTTCAAGCCATACTTAATATATACGCGTAAACGTATTGTCCCGCTGTAGCTCCTTGTACTTAATACTCGTCTCTTTGGGTGTTTTTGCTGTCTCCAAGATAAGTTATTTGCGGCAATATAGTCTAGTGGAGCTGCTCCATTCCTTTCGCACTTAGTGCTAATGCTAAAGTGAGAGTTGGTGATAGTTCAAGTTCAATTGATCTGCACGTTCGAAACTGGACTGGACTAGAGCAAGACGCACAAGTCACGGGAAGGGAGGGAGTGTTGCAATGCGAGAGAGATGAGCAGCTTGATAACATTCCTAATAGATGTATGGGCGGGTGATATATACTCCATTAATGTTTCAGTCTTGTTCGGGTCGGTTCGGTGAGGTGGGCTAAACGGATAGTTCCACTATAGCTCAAAGGTTTTAAGCAATTGACTGGTCCTGATGATCTTTCCGTGAAGTAATTAATATCTGATGAATGTTAGTCATCATGCCTATTCTGATTTCACCCCATCCCATTTAGATCTTCTTTGTTTCTGAGACGGTTAATTGAACTTTTGCTTTGTATAGGGGTAGAACTAGATCATGATAATTACTGTACTCGTATAGTCAAAGGTTAGGGAATCCCCCAAAAAGTGACTTACACCTCATTAAAGCTGGATTTAAGGGAACGAAGACATCTATTGTAATAATGGGAACTCTAGCGGCCCTGCCACTCTTTCTCTTGGATTGGATACTTTCCTTTAACTGAACCTTTCTACTACCCTATCTCTTGGAGACTTTCCTGGAACTGAACCTTCTTAGTAGCAAGTTTAGCCCAACTCTCTGCCTAACCACTCCAGTTCGATAGGTTTCTACCTTCCTGCTGGCTCTGCTGTTCTAGTGGAATACCGAGTGGAGTCTGGGATAGCTCAATTCCCTTCTCTCTTCTTAAAGCAAGGACTAGTCAGGTTAGCTAGCTTCACTTCAAGTAAATAAGATATTCATTATTTGCGGGGCAAGGGTGCTTGCTATAGAGGTAAGGGCTGAGTCCTGTCTTCATGGGACAATTGGTTACCCACTTCTGTTGAAGCGCATATAGCGCCTCTGTTTTCTCGGCTAAAAGAGTGAATCAAGGAGAGTGTGAAGGAAGTAGATCAGAGAATTCATCAGCTGTTCTCAAGTCAGTCCCCTTAACACACCGATCCTTTCATTGCTGGTACCTGACTATATCTCCTCGCTTTCATTCTCAAACAAAAACGGGTACTTTTCTCTTTCTTTAACCAATGATTCGGATCCAGACTTGCTAGCTCTAAAGCTCTAACTACTTATTTGAATTCTGTGACCAATCCTTACATGCTGGAACTGCCGATCTACTGTGTTGCTCTTTACTTGCTTCGAACCAGATACCTCTAATGAGAAGAATGGAGACCCTAACTGTATTAGTTGACCAAGGAAAAGAGGGTTCCCGTGCCTACCTAAACTAAGGTATTAATTCTCAGCATGTCAAGTAGTCGTAACTAATGACTTAGTATTTCCATTAGGCTGGGTAAGGTAGGACTGGTTTCGCGGGGAAAGAGAACTCGGCTAGGTTGGAAGGAAAGATAAGAGAGGGCCGAAAACTGTGAGTCTGAAGTGGACAAGTAGGAGTCCTGGCACTGCAGCTGAACCTTTACTATTTGCCTACTTCCACTCAAGCTTGTTCGTACTTAATTCTTCCCCGGACAGTACAACTATCTTCTTACCCGACCCGACCCGCCAAGACACTCACTGCTTCCATTCCTTTACTCACTGGTCGAAGTCTTAGATGTACTGGTTCAATTCTGATCGCCATAGCTATCAATCCTATACCAGATGCGGGGGCCAAGCAACTTATAATGTATAGCGGCAGGAGCCTCGGGTCAGTTATCCTATATGAATAAGAGGAGCCAAGCAACTCTCAATCAGGTCTGCAACTAATACTAAGGGCCTGGTCTGAAACTCTGATATAACTACTTAGACTACTTGTTGGGGCAATCACTTCACTTGCAACTTTACCTCGGCTCCCATATCTTCATTTCTCAAACGAAACAGGATTTCTTTCCCACAACTTCAGGGCTGTCTCTTTTCTCTTTACCCTAAAACCTAACTCAGGCTCTTTCTCTTAACTCTGGTATTCCTACTTGTGAGTTTCATAATCAAATTCCTTATTCCTAGTTGTGAGTGTCAATTCTGACCGATGAGTTCACCCCGACCTCAACTCCCTTACCTGTCAACTGGACAACTACTAGTTTCAGGGTAAACATCTGGATTCTCTGGCTCATCTACCTGAGTAAACTAATACACCGGAGTCAACTAATACAGATGCAACAAAGAATTCCACTCACCCTCGACCTAGAACTATTATTGGCACTGGGCTCTCCTTCTTACTGAACTGCTTACCACAACTCTCTCCTTCTTACTTAACAGCTTCCCGAAACAAGAACACCTAGAGCTACCTTACCTGGCAAACTGGAATTACAGAATTGAGGTATGCTTACTGACTCATACTAACTGACTAGTGGCTGACTCTATAGTCTCTCGGTCATAGGGGCTGACTCTATAGTCTCTCGGTCAAGCCTTACTAAGTCGGGGCTTTTTCGTTTAGTAAGTCACGATAGGGTTAATTTACTTAGCTTCTTTTAAAAAGGACATACTCTAATTCTATGTAACCATCGAGTATTAGGCTTTCCGCCAAGCTGCCACTCAGTTCCTAGTGGGCGTGGCTACGGGTCAAATGCTTCCGTTTTTTCTATATTATTTACATTCCCATTATTTACATTCCCATTCCTCTTCGATGGGTTGATACCTGAATGATTCCCACTTCTGAAATTCAGTATGTAGGGGTTGATACCTGAATGATTCCCATTCCAGTTCGATAGGTTTCTCCCTGAATTCTTATCCTCTGCTTTCTACCTACATTCTTATCCTCTGCTTTCTACCTACATTCTTATCCTCTAACTCAGGCTCATCTCATCTCTTATATAAGACTTCTGGCTCATCTCCCTATTGTTCTTTGAACTCTCCTATGGCTACAATAACTAGCCTCTTGCTCAGTTACTCAGGTGGGGAAAGATACTTTACTGCCTTTTGCATCTCTAACTCCCGATGAAGCATCTGATAGATATTCCTCACTATAGCCTCTTTCTCTCAAAGAAAACAGCACTCGTTCTTACCGGACAGGTTCTAGTGGGAAGCCCAATCTCTTCTCGAATCTGTGTCAGCAGCAAGCGATGAGTCTCCTTCAGTTATTAGAGTATCTCTGTTGTCAGAAGCGACAGAATCATTCTTGTTACCCGCTCTGATTAATAGGTGTATCAGTAAGAAATTGATAGGTATAAGTAACCAACCGCCAAGCTACTGCTATACGACTCACACTCTGGGGTTAAAGCCTATAACTCTCAATCTGGTGTTACAAGAGAAGCAAGAGAAGGAGGGTTAAGGCACGGCCAAGCTACTATCTATACAAGCAACTCAGTACTAATACTAAGCATAAGGGAGCGTAGAACTCAGCTTTGGCTCTTGAAACTGTAGAACTAAGGGAATGGTCCTCCACTCTCACTCCGGTTTCCATGTTTCCTTTACTATACAAGCAACGTAGGCGGATTCTTCTTCCCCAACCTCTTCTTTACTTTTCACTGAGCTAATTCCTCAGTTGACTCTACCAAGTCTGCGAGAGCTAAGCCTCTTCTTCTCTAACTACTGTTCCACTAAAACTCAATAAACTGCCGCTACACATTTGTAGTGACTTGGCTCTACTTTTTTTTCATTTCTTCCAATTTGATTCACCCGGCAATTCTCTAAGATATGATTAAACCAGAACAGAAATCTACTTTTTACCAATAACTATATCATTGCTGAACCGACAACAAAGACAGATTCAAAAAGCAAGTCAGTAAACTAAGTCAGTAACCGAGCCTCAAAGCAAGTACTCTCTGGAACTACCCGACCCGACTTCTCTTCTATACTGCACTGCCTCTTTGAACTCAGTAAGATCTTTCTTTTCTTCCCTTGCCTCACTTTATCACTCGACCTTTCACTTAATGCTCTTTTGAAACAGGACTACTATACAGCTTGGCTCTGACCGATGAGTTAACCTCGGCTACTATACCTCTCCTCTTTCTACAAATACTCATCAAATCAGGACTACCACTACTGGGATTCAGCAAGTCAGTCCACTACCCTAGCCTCGTATAGGAATTCTACATACCCCTTAACTAGGCAATAGGAACGAACCCCGACCCGACCTCTTCTCTTATAAGTGCCCGACCTCTCCTCTGGACTAGCTTCCTTGCCTGTAAACAGGACCACTACCCGCCAAGTCACTACCTAATACCGGCAGCTGAGTTGTTTTCTGTATTATTGGTTCCATTCTTTGACTATCAAGTGCAATTCTGTAACTACCTCGGTGAAGTCTGGTTGTCAGTGGGCGCATTCCGAGCAGTACTGGGTGTAGTCTCGCTACCCTTGCTTTCAGGCTGAGATGCATCGGTATCAGTCTTGGACTAGTTAGTTGGATTCTTGTTAACACAGGTATTAGTCTTGGAGTTACTGCTTTCAGGCTGGTAGTTAGGTGTTATAGCCTGGTTGTTACTTGTTTAAGTCTTTCCCTCGCTCATTCCATTCTGACTAGGCTCTCCCCTGGTTCAGTCTTGTTAGGCAGTGTTTGATTCTGAGCTAGTAGGAACAGGCTTCAGGCTTGTTGTTAGTGATTGCATTCCTAGGTGTGAGTTGCATTCTGTAATTGGTCAGCTCCCTTCTTGGATTGACTGGTTTGGCTCTGAGTATACCCTAGCATCAATACCACTAGCATCAGTACCACTAGCTTCAGTCTGAGTCTACTTAGCTGCGTTCTTGCCCTAACTCGTTCCATTCCTTGTATCGGTGGTTTGATTCTTAGTCTGCTTTGTTTCCTTCTTTGCCAGTAGTTGATAGTTGCTAGTTGGATTCTGATCTACTATGCCTAGCTCACCTCTTATTGTTACTGCTGAGTTGAGTTCTGTGACTTATGAGTGGAATTCTTTACTGAACTAACTGATGCGGGGGCCAAGCTTAGACTAGTAGAATTTGTTTCATACCGACCCTAGTTCAATATAGTTTCTTTAATAAGATAATAATTCATTTAGTAGGCTTTCCTCTACTTAGTCAGTACTGAATAGATACATAAGAAAGATGTCGACTTTTCTGGATTCTTTTTGAAACTAGCGGCACTGCCGTTCCTATAGCTCGCTACCGCGCCTAGATCGGCTTGGTCATTAGTAGTGTCTTGGCTCTTGTTCGATAGATGGATACCTACATTCTTCCCACTCCGATCCTGAACTAGTTTCTTCTGCTTCAAAGCCTTTACCAGAGACTATAACTCTCACTGGACTACCACTTTCTACTGGCTCTGTCTCTTTGAACTCAAACTAAACAGGGCAAATCCACTACTACCCGACCCTAACTAGCAAGTAAGTAAACTACCCGACCCCTGAACTAGGCAATAGGAACCCCGACCCTACCTCGACTCTGTCACCTAATTCCATTAACTTCTCTTTCTGACCCAACATAGACAGATGAAAGTCAAACACCCGAACCCTAGTATTGGAAGAAACTAGTAATTCCACAAGCCAAGCACCTGACCTGAACTCAACTCTCTCCTTCCCGCTTCAAAGCCTCAAACTAGTTCCTGTGCCACTTATTATATCTGCTCTGAACTTCTGAACTTCCAGTCTTGTTTCGGTTGCCAGGTATTGTATTCTAGATGATAGGCTGTTGACCTTTGGCTTGGCTCTGTAAACTCACCACTCCTGTTCGTTTTCAACCTTCATTCTTATCCTAGTGGGTATGTCCCCCCTATTTCTCGTTGTTTAACTCACTACTGTAAACTCATCAAATGGCTAATTCACTTATTTCAGACCGATATGAAATGTTACACTAAATTGTAGCCCCTAATCCTTATGGTTCCTTCCCGCTTGCATGATACCCGGACTCTTTTATTTCGCCCGACCTTGTAGTAGGCACCCGTTCTTAAAGAGCTGATCTTATAGATTCAACGAGCCCAGAGCAGAGGTCGAGTCAACCACTAGACTAACGAAGCTATCAGCCAAGGAACTACTAACTCAATACCCGGCTAATAAATATAGGCTTCTTCCACTCAATCATTTGAACTCTGGCTCATCTACTTCTCCTCTGTAAACAAATACTTTTATTGCTCATCTACCTCAAGATATCCCTCTGCTCTGTCAACTAATAGAGATTAAGCTGTAAACTCATACTTCTTTTAACAAGCCAAGCAGCTGGCGTAAGAGCACATAGCAAGTATCTCGCCCCTACCTCCGCAAAGTAAACTAGCTGCCCTGCCCCCTCGCTTTAAGGCAACAAGCAACTACTAATGACCGCCAAGGGCAAAGCAACGGCGCGCCAAGGAACTACTAACGTTCCGCGGCAGCGAGTTTAAAGCTGCGCGGCAGCAGCAGCATAGATATGTCATAACAAGTTATAAACAAGCTATGTGTTCGACCAAGCAACTACTAGACGCCAAGCAACTACGGAAGTAGTTGTGCGGCAGTTGTTACTAGTCCTGTGTTCGCTGTCGCGTCAGCGAGCTGAAAAGCGGTAGCGAGTTAAAAGAGCGGCAGGAGTTATTGAGCTACTAATGTGGCGCGGTAGGAGGAAGTGAGCTAAACGTTAGGGAGTCCGGGGCTGACTAGTCCAATTCTTATCCTCTGTTTTCTAACTCTCCTCTGATCTTTCCTCTGATCGAGTAGACTCACTGCTTCCCCTTTCTGACCCGAACTAACTCTCCTCTTGCCCGTTACTTGTCTAGTGACTTGGGGCGGATAACCATTCTGAACTTCAGTACTTCTAGCTCCCTTGCCGATCGATCTCAACTACTCATTCTATTCCTAGGCTAGGTTAGTTGTTGAAGTCTGTTACTAGACGCGGGTAGTTTGTCTAGTACATAAGGTATCAATTCCCCTATTCATCAGCGGGATCCCCCAGTTTCATTCTGTGTTTCAAGGGGATGGTTTCTACTACTGGTTTTGCTTGCCCCAGGAATTATGTATTAGGCCGGATCTCGCTCATTCCTCTGTCTCTGTAGGCTGCTAGTGGTGGCTTGGCTCGAGAACTAAGTAAACAGTGAGTTGAGTAGTTAATGCGTTAGTAGTAGTGGATTGTCTGGCAGGGTGCGAGGCGAGGAAAGTCAGTCAGCTGCTTGTTTCATTCGAGTTAGCGAGCCGGAGCACTAGGTAGGCTAACTTCTTTAAGTAATAAAACCATAAGGTTGTCCAAAGCCAGCAGAAGGAGGTACAGTAGCCATAGGGGTCTCATAAGAAAGAAAGGCGAGTTGGGTTGAGTATGGACCCAGGGAGCGGTAATATTCTACATTTATATACTTTAGCAATAAAGATTAAGTAAAAGCAGGGTTAAGAGCAATAAAGATTAAGTAAAAGCAGGGTTAAGAACATGCACTCTGTGAAAGAGGTTATTGGTGGAGCGGCCAGTAAAGTTGTATACTAGCTCAGCAGAAGCAGAAGATTGAGTTGGATCTGTTGAAGGTAATATTACTTGGCTATATACTATAAGGTGTAGCGGGTAAGCTTGGTTAAGGTAAGAATCAATTACTTCCCCTCTAGTTCGTGCCCCAAGATAAGATACAGGAGCAAACTATGGATCGGTATCATCAGCCTCAGATGGATCTTAAGCAGAAGCAAGAGAAGTAGATAAATAAGAAGAATTATCAGCAAGACCCAGAAGGTGGAGTTCTACTTTTCTCGTATTAAGAAGAAGAAATAGGTTTTGTTTTGCAGTAAGATTCAAAGTGGAAGCTGGATCTGAAGCTAGAAGATATCACTACAGGGGGATTTCTCCCTTACTAAGACCCTCGTATACCTCTTTTTGCTAACTCGATTCGGGTGCTTTTGTGGAATGTGAGCCAGTTTCTAACGCTATACACTATACTAAGCTTGTTTCGTCAGTAAAAGAAGCAAGGGTCGACTCGATCAGAAGCCTAATCTGGTGAGGAAGTGCTTGTGTGTTTAGTAAGGGATCTTTCTTACTCCGACTCTGAGTCTAAGGGAGGAATCCTCTGAGTTCGTAGTAGGTAGAGTTTACCGAGTTTCAAGAAGAGGAAAGGGTAAGTCAAGCCTAAGGAAATAATAGAACTTATGGAATAGTGCCTATATTCAATTAGTGGTTAAAGTGATAGGAGTTATGGGTCTCTTCTCTTATTTGTAGATGAGATGGGAGTTGACTGCTTGAGTTTGTTTGCTAGCTCGGCTTAGGTAAGCTTTGATGCTGTAGTTTGGCCGATCCGCTGCTACTGCTCTAACTGGTGCTTGCTAACAGAGAGAAGAGAGCGTTCAAGTGCTCATTCGGGGGGGGCGGATATTCAATGAGTAGTTCAAGTTAGAAATGAGGTAGGTGCTTTTCATCCATTTATAGAATCTTTGCGCACTTATGACTTCTTGAGTGGGATGACTTGACTTTATTCTATCATTTGTCTCCTTAACCGCTGATGACATCTGCAATGACACTGCATTGCTTCCATTAATAGATACTGCTTTGGCTTACTTTTCTTATTCATATCGGCACAGAACTTATAAGGGAAAAAGAACGAACAAACAAGTAAAGGAACAAGAGCAAGAAACGGCTTTGACTCAGGGCTGTCAACCCAACAAGCAACTCTTTTGTATTCTTTGATTACTGAACCTCTATGTTTGCCCAAGAGCTGGTCCAACCGGTTTCGTCTGCATAATCAATTTGCTCTTACTGCTTTGATCTTATTATTCCTCATTCCTCTTCGCAAGCTCCTTAAGCTAGTGTTCTGTCAACTAATAAAGTGAGGGCTATCATCTAATCTCTTTGAACTCAGGCTAATCTACCTATGGCAACAAGCAATCTCTCTTCTCTGTCAACTAACAACTCCAGTTCTGGTTTCTGTCTAAACTCACCACTAATAGTTTCATTAAGATAAGAATTAGACCTATATTGCCTCGCCTCAAAGCTGATACTTTATGCATTTCCAATCAGTCTTCCCTTACTTCTAGTCTTGCTGGAGCTGGATATGGCTTAGAAGCTAGAATAGGATCAGCTCTAACAGCTTACTTGACTTACTCTAACAGCTTACTTGACTTACTTTCGCACTCTCGCCCCTCCACTCAGGCTATAGTAGTTAAGGTTTGATTCTTATCTTAGCGCTAGGGCATCTCTGTTACTGACTAGTTCAATTCTTAAATCCCTACTTTCCACTCTCACAGGCAATGAATAAGCTTTAGATCCTAGACCACTTAGCCCCCTGCAGAAGTAAAGGATTCTTACCGGCACCCGGGCAAGCTAGTACTAACGACCAAGTTTGAACTCCAAAAAACTGTACTTGGTAATGACTTGAGGAAACAGGACTACTACTACTGGGATGCAACAAGAACTTTACCACTACCCTCGCATCAAAGCAATGAGCACCAAGTCCTTTGTTCGTGAGCTAAGTAAATGCTATAGTCGGGAGTTAAGCGCAAGTCCTTTCTTAGATGGAACTAAGTAAATACCAAGTTCTGATATTGTTCCTACTGAAGATACTTATCTAGCTTCGGCTTTAGCTCCATATTCTATACTTCACCTTACTTATCTAATTACTTATTTGATACTAACCTTTGTGTCCTTTGATTTAGTCTATACTTCACCTTACTCATCTAATTACCTATTTGATACTAACCTGATTCTGTTTATGCTCCCAGAAGTGGAAAAGCAAGTTCGGTATGCTTGGGGCGAAAGGAAGGAATCCATTAGTTGGAAAGGAAAGGTGTTGACCAAAGAGACAAACTCTCCTAAAAACCGCTCCGTCAACTCGCTCACTAGCACCCGGACCATGAGTCAAGAATTAATACACCTTGACCCCGAGAGAGGAGATTCAATTAATTCCTGTTTGACAAGGCGCTAACGGATAAAGTCGGTAATGAACTAGCAACGGGCGCTAAGCTTCAAGATGTTCACAAATCGGATATTGTGGTACCCCATTGGTGAGTAAGAAGCCTGAAGTTCTTATCTTTGCGCAGAAGCCCCCAATACGGGATTCTTTCTTGCCCCAATATATATATATATTTCCGTCTAACTCGTATTGAATCTGTAACAAGACTTTAATATAGATTCCCACAAAAGAGGAGTTGACCCTAGGTTAAAGGATGCAAAAAGGTCTTATCCACAGCTTTACCCTAACCTTGATTATTATCTTATCAAGCGGACTTCAGTATAGTATCTTTCCATTCAAGTCTTTGTCTACGGGATGCAACTTTCATCCTTCCTAAGCGCTTAAGGCAATAAAGAAGTATATTATATAGCCCACGCCACTACACTATAACACAAAACTCTAAAGAATAAAGTAAGGGTTCAGGTCATAATCAATTCATTATTAAGATAGCACAGGTGTCCAGTTCCAGTTTGAAAGGTAGGCTCACAATTGTCTTATTCTATTTCTATCTAATCCGCTAGCAATTATTATAAGGGCCTGTCTCTTTTAGTCTTATACTTACTTACTTGTCTTACTTGTCTGATTCTTATACTAATACTTACACCTCTCCTCCGGCTCCCGAACACATCGAAAGTAATAAATACATTATAACTCATACATTCCAACTCGTTATTCCGAAGTCCGCCAAGTCCTCTGTTTTCAGGGTTTTGGTGAACAGATTGTATGTCGCTGCTTGCCCTAAGCTTGTCTATACGTAGCTTGTCTCCTCCAGTATTAGCTGGGCGGCTGCAAAGTAATGGGGTCTTTTTAGTTCTTACAAGTTATAAGTTTGGAGTACCTGGCATAGCTCTAAGACATTTAAGTAATAAATCAAGACTTCGAACTACTACCGGAAAGAGTCAAACACAGAAATGGGGCTTCTCTTACCGAGACGAACCTTGCATTACCGTATAGGAACTTAGCCTCAAACTACAACTTCTCATACTTTATCTACTGATCCGGATCTTTTCACTACTCTCAATAAGAACGGAACCACTGCTTCTCAGACTTACTTTACCGCATCGGATCCCATATCTCAGGGTTGAGTCCACTCTCTTTCCATTCTTATTGTATGCCGACCTAGACTCTGGCTCTGTAAACTAATCCTGTTATGGCTCTGATCGATGAGTTCACCCCGACCTCTCCTCTAACTCTAAACTCCCTTAGCGCCAGAAACAGTCAATTCTTCCTTTAGCACAGCAACTGATACTGCTTTCTCTTAGCCTTATTTAGAATATACAGACCTTATTATGGCTAATCTACTTAGTGCTGAAGAATTAATATATTCTTAACCAACCGTAAAACTCCCCTTTCAGATTACCCGCTTGCTGCTGACTTCCTTTGTACTGTACCTTTCCTCTCTCACAGACTTCACTAACTTATCTCCCGGTCCAGGACGAACATTCCCATTTTCTATTCTTTATCATCCTTATTATAGATAGGAGAAACTTTGTATGCAACTCGAGCATCACTTAAATTTGCAGACCCAATTGCTGCTTCCTTTAGCGCTGAAGAAGATGGGACAATCCGTTTTGAGGACTACTGGACCACTACTTTAGTAGACTAGAAACCCTTTTCTTCTTTTGCTTTAACATAGGGTTCAAACTTATAGAATAGCAAATCCACCATAGAGGTACCGTGACTGATTTGCATAATGCATTTCCGCCTAACATTATATCTTTCATTAGATCTTTGCTGTTACTTCGAACTCAACAAACAACTGATCAAGTAACAAACTATCCATTTCACCTCGCTTCAACGCTAGTACGACTTTCCTATGCTTCTGCCCAAAACCAAATTACCCCTTTCTCACCCAGCAAGGAATGAATGGAATCTTTCGTATGAAGCACCGGGTAAGGTAAGGAAGCCAAAGCTGTGTCTATTAGATATTAGAGACTCCACTCGGGATTCCACAAGAAAAGAAAGACACTTGTATTCCTTACTTCTGGGTTCTGTAACTCTATCACTTCTTACTGTCTGGTCAACTCTATCACTTACTGCCTCAGCATAATAAACAAGTCCTGTCTTTGTTCCCACTTCCCTTGCAGACCCAACTAATACAGATGAAACTACTCGACTACCTGTTGGGGCAATAACTATACTATCTTTCATAGCTTACCAAGCCGACCTCTACTCTATAAACAAAGACTTCTTTCAACAAGCCCTGCTGCTGGCGTAAGAGCACATAGTAAGTCAGAAGCCAGGACTCTTCACTCTCGACAAAGAATGCAACTATCAACTCAGAGGCAAGCATATACTAGATGCGGGCCAAGTCGACAACTAGGTTGATTCTGATTGTACACTGTATTAGGCTTAGCATCCCTAGCACCGGGTTAAGCCTTAGTACCACTAGTCTCATTCCAGTAGGCACTTGGTTCAGTCTGCCTTGCACTTGTTTAAGGCTGAGTTTAGGAAGCTCCATTCTGATACTGCCCCCTGGAAGTCATATTAACTATTCTTAGGAAACTTACCGCAACGAAGACATCCAGGATTAGAT